>NW_006921654.1:9412708-9430014 GCF_000298275.1 Orycteropus afer afer
CTTGAATATCCTCCTTGGTGAAGTGTCTATTCATGTCTTCTGCCCATTTTTTAATTGGATTGTTTGTCTTTTTGTTATTGAGGTGTTGGAGTATTCTATAAATTTTAGAGATAAGTCCCTTGTCAGATATGTTATGGGTAATGGCATTTTTTAAAATAATACCTAAAGCAAGGATAAAAGAGCTCTGGTGGCCTAGTGCCTCAGGCACTTGACAGCTAACCAGAAGGGTGGGGGTTCAAACCCACCAGCCACTCCTCGGAAGGAAGACTGGGCAATCTACTTCCGTAGAGATACCACCTCAGAAACCCAAAGGGGGTCGTTATGAGTAGGAATCAACTTGATGGCAGTGAGTTAAAGCAAGCATGTAATAGGTTAAGACTTAGGGTTTTTTTTTTTTTGTTAATTGCTTCTTTTGGTGTTGAGTTGTTTTATTTATTTATTTACTTAACATTTTATTTGATTCAGGTGAAAGTTTACAGAGCACATCACTTTCCCATTCGACATTCTATACACATTGCATTTTTTAACATTTGTTACACTCCCCTCAATGGAACAGCACTCTTCCACTTGCCCCTAGGGGTTCTCCATTTCCATTCCTTGTCCTTTCCTGCCCCTTCCTGCTTTCTGGGCTGTGTTTGGCCAAATGCTGCCCTTTTGCTTTCTGACCAGGGTACCTCATGCTGATTGTTCTGAGGAGCAGGTTCCTCATGGGTGTTGTTACTCACTTCACAGGCCTGTCTGTTGTTTGGCTGAAAAGTGATCCTGGGAGTGGGCTCATTTCCACGTTTGAAGGGTGTCTGAGCGCCATAGTCTACCATCTCTATCAGACCAGTAAGTCTAGGGTTTGTTTTTTTTCTGTTTTATGATTCTGAATTTTGTTCTGTATTTTCTCCCACCCTGTCCAGGACCTTCTATCATGATCCCCATCACCGCAGTCAGTAACACTTAGTTTTTTGGTTTATTATTATTATTATTACTGTGATTTGGGTGAAAATTTACAGAGCAAATTCACTTTCCTTACAGCAGTTCACATACACTTTGTCTCATGACATTGACCACAATTTACTACAATGCAACAGCTTGCCTCCTACTTCCTCCTTATAGTTACCTCTTCCCTGTGTCCGTCCCTTCATGAACTCCTGCCCCCTGAGCTGTCTCCCTGTGCATAAACAGGCCTTCTTTCTCCCATGATTGTTCTCTCCAAGGAGTGAATCTACCTCAGGGAAATGTTCAACTCATATGCCTGTCTATTGATTGTCTGGAAGCCACAGGCATGGGTTAAATTCCAGACCTTAAGGGCAGCTAGGGGCCATAGTCTCAGTAATTCCACCAGGCTCTATTGGACCAGCAAACCTGGTCCCCCCTTTTTTTTTTCTCTAAATGATTTTGAATTTTGTTCCACATTGTTCTCCCTCTCCAGGATCTCCTACATAGATCCCCTTCCAAGTGGTTGCCTAGTTCTTCTGGTCTCATAGTCATATAGGCTGCAGATTGCATGGTGTACCAGTTGTGAGGTCTAATTGTTTCCATGAATCTTTGGTTTTCTTCATTCTTCTTTGTTCTGGACGAGGGAAGATCCATCGTTGCATCTAGATGGCAGCTTGCAAGCTTTTAAGATCCCAGTTGCTACTTGCTAAAGTAGGACGTGGAACAATATTTTGTGTAGTATGTTATGCCAATTGAGCTTGATGTCCTCTGTGACTATGGTCCCGAGCTCACAGGTTCAACTACTCGGTCCCTCTGGGTCGCTGGCTGTGATGAAGCAATGACTACAGCCTTGCCCCTTGTCAGCTCTACTATACACCTGGGAATTCAGATCATACACATAAACTTATAGGACCATTGTCTGTCAACCCTATACATGTTCTTGGGTACACTCCACGCTTCATAGACATGCCTAATACTTCAGCCTGTCCACCCCTCTATCTACCCGTAAACCCATGTTTCCCTTCACTGACAACGCAGTACTATATGTGCAAAAGGGTCATCTTTGTTGTTTGTACCTCCTACGTACCTCTCTATGTCTTTCTCTTCCTCAATGCCACCATATTGATCACTCACATTTGGTACATTGCCCTTCTCTTCACCCAAATCAATACTTAGCTCTGTCTATCTAACAACACTTAGTTTTTAAAATGGAAGATATTAACCATGGCTTGTTGGTGTCTTTTGTGAGTATTTCTGTGATTTATTGCACCCTGATGGCCCAGTACAGTTTACTTGGGATTATCAGTAACGCTTCCAAAGGAGACCTGGGTCTTTTCGTTTCTTTTTCCCCTCAGCTTTATGTTGCGAGAAAACATTAGTTACAGAAGAGAGATATTACCAAAATGTGTTTGCTTTGTCTGTTTTTCCTTTGAAACTAGATTCTGTTGTCAGTTACAGCAGCTGATGTGAGGGCGTGCCTTTGCGGGTCAGCAGCCCCTGCCCTCTTCACACACCCCCTCTGACCTACAGGTTATGCGTCAGCTGCACTATTTGCAGGACCAATCACCAAAATTCTGGGATGATTGCTGTTCTTTGATCTGTAAACCTGAGCCTGAGCCAGCCAGGTTGAGACAGAGACAGCTGGGGGCCAGTGATCCCAAAACTGCTATTTGCTATCTTCTTAGGTCTCAGTTGCTCCCTAGGTCTAAGTCGAATGCAAGAAAAGAATGAGTCTCCCTGGCCAGATAGCTTAACAAATGAACAGAGAGTTCACAAAATGTAAGATCTAGTACACATAGGAAAAGTGATCATCCTCACTAAAATAAAAATAATAATAAAATAACAGTGACATTTTAATGCTTTTTTTTTTCTATCAATTTGGCAAAGACTTTTTTTTTTTCCCCTAAGAAAATAATTCCCAATGTTTATGAACAACTGCAGAGAGAAACTACCACTCATCTGTCGGTCTGTCGTACTGTAGGGCTTGCTGTGGTTGAGATGCTGGAAGCTATGCCACTGCTATTTCAAATACCAGCAGGATCACCCGTGGTGGACGGTCGCAGTGGTGCTTCCAGTCTAAGACCAGGAAGAAAGGCCTGGTGTTGTAGTTCTATAAAAATTGCCCAGTGAAAACCTCATGAATAGCAGTGGAACATTGTCTAATACAGTGCCAGATTATGAGCCTCTCAGGTTTGGAAGATACTAAAAATACGACTAAGGAAGACTTATCCCTTCAAAGTAGAGTTGACCTTAATGACACAAATGGAGTAAATCTTTCGGAACCAGTATTTGCTGATGGGACACAACTGAAAATAAGAAGAAACAGCTGCAAATATCCTTTAATAATTGGAACATGGAATATATGAAGTAGGAATCTTGGAAAATTGGAAGTTGTCAAAAATGAAATGGAATGCTTGAAGATAGATATCCTAGGCATTAGCTGAAATAGATTGGTGTTGGCTATTCTGAATCAGACAATCATATGGCCTACTGGGAATGGCAGATTGAAGATGAATGGCACCACATTCATTGTCAAAAAGAACATTTCAAGATCTATCCTGAAGTACAGTTCTGTCAGTGAGAGGATAATATCCATATGCCTACAGGAAGACCAGTTAATATGACTTAATTATTCAGATTAACACACACTGGTTAATTACTCAAATTTACATACCACTCATACCAAAGGTTAAGAAACTGAAGACTTTTTTTTTTTTTTTTACCAACTTCTGCAGTCTGAAATTGATCAAACATGCAATCAAGATGCATTTTATGCATTGATAATTACTGGTGATTGGAATGTGAAAGTTGCAAACAAAGAAGGATCAGTAATTGGAAAATATGGCCTTGACAGAAATAATTGCATGGTAGAATTTTGTAAGACCAATGACCTGTTCATTGGAAATAACTTTTTTCAACAACATTAATGGCAACTATACATGTGAACCTGACCAGATAGAATACATAGGAATCAAATCAACTACATTTGTGAAAAGAGACGATGGAAATCAGTTAGAACAAGGCCAGGGGCTGACTGTGGAGCAGACCATCAATTGCTCATATGCAAGTTCAAGTTGAAGCTGAAGAAAATTGCAACAGGTCCACAGAAGCCCAAGTATGGCTTTGAATATATCTCAAGTGAATTTAGAAACCATCTCAAGAATAGATTTGGCACATCAAACAGGCCAGATGAGTTGTGGGATGACATCAAAAGCATCATACATGAAGAAAGCAAAAGGTTAATAAAAAGACAACAAAGAAAGAAATACCAAAATGGATACCAGAAGAGGTGCTGAAACTTATTTTTGAATGTGTTGTTGTTGTTGTTATGTGCCGTCGAGTCGGCCCCGACTCATAGCGACCCCTGTAGAGTAGCTAAAGCTAATGGAGGAAATGATGAAGTAGAAGAGGTATACCGAAGATTTCAAAGGGCAGCTTGGAAAGACAAAGTAAAGTATTATGATGAAATGTACAAAGACCTGGAGCTAAAAAACCAAAAGGAGAGAACTTGCTCGGCATTTCTCAAGCTGAAAAAACTGAAGAAAAAATTCATGCCTCGAGTTGGCAATACTGAAGGATTCTATGGGCAAAATATTGAGTAACTCAGGAAGCATCAAAAGAAGTTGGAACGCATACACAGAGACATTATACCAAAAAGAATTGGTCAACATTCAACCATTTCAGGAGGTAGCATATGATCAAGAAATGATGGTAGTGAAGGAAGAAGTCCAAGCTGCACTTAAGGAACTGGCAAAAAAACAGGGAATGATGAATTGAGATGTTTATTGTTGAAATCAGATGGACTATGGCTGAAAGCAGAGAATGCCAGAATAGGTTTATGTATGTTTTATTGATTATGCAAAGGCATTCAACTGTGTAGATCGTAACGAATTATGGATAACATTATGAGGAGTAAGAATTCCAGAACACTTAATTGTGCTCATGAGGAACTTGTACATGGACCAGGAAGCTGTCATTTGAACAGAGCAAGAGGATACTACATGGTTTAAGATCAGGAAGGGATGCATCAGGGTTGTATCCTTTCACCATACTTATTCAATCTGTCTGCTGAACAAATAATCAGAGAAACTGGACTATATGAAGAAGAATTATGGCATCAGGATTGGAGGAAGACTCATTAACAACTGTGATACGCAGATGACACAAGCTTGCTGGAAGTAACTTGAAGCACTTATTGATGATGATAAAAGACTACAGCTTCCAGTATAGATTACACCTCAACATAAAGAAGACAAATATCCTCACCAATAAGCAACATCTTGATAAGCATAGAAAGACTAAAAATGTCAAGGATTTCATTTTACTTGGATCTACCCACAATCAACACCATGGAAGCACCAGTCAAGAAATCAAACAATGTACTGCAGTGGGCAAATCTGCTGCAAAAGACTTGCAGAAGCCATTTGCTGACCACCTCTAACTTCACAGAGGGGAAATGGAATCACCATCAGCAGCATCAGCCAAGGCTGCTTCCTATGAGGTGGAAGTCAGACACGCCACAACCCTCCAATCTGTTTCACCGATTCTGACACCAACCTTCCCTCCCACAGCACTCTCTACTTCTCTCTTGGGTTTGATAATTCATTGCAGTGGCCACACAGGACTCACAAACAATATTCCCAATTATGAGGTTTATTAGGGAAGTAACATGTCACAATTCAGGTTCAAGTACACCCAGGATACAATTCTTCGATCAGGACAGCCTCCCCTCAACCATGCACATAGCCATGCCTCTCTTTGGCCTGGCCTCTGCCCTGCTCATGCAAGTGCTACAAAGCTTTTTTAGCTCTGTCGTTAGGTCTACCCCACTCTGCCAGCAAGCCTCCTGTCCAGAGGCACTCAGCATTCTCATTCTGTGCGCTGGCAAACCCACTACTCTGTCTCCTGTCAGTCTCTCGATTACCCCTGCCACTGCCATCTGTCTGCTGTCTCTGTGTGTAGGGATTTGGGTCAAAGGACATGCTCCACTCCAACTTCTTCTCTTGATGGTAGTAAGATACCCCTTTTCTCTGGGATATCTCATTTTAAGGCTAGTGAGATGACAAAACTGACCAATCCTCACATTAGGGTTCTATACACCTATTTTCACAGTCCTACCCCTACAAGGGCACCATGTATCATATTTACATTATTAGGAAGCTATCCAATCCCATTGGTGGGCCACAAGTACCTTATATTTGCATAGTTCCACCCAGTCATTTGGTGGGAGTCACAAAAACCATGGCTAGAAGAGCTATACCAAGTAATTCACTGCACCACAAGACTACTTTAAAGTGTTAAAAAGCAAAGATGTCACTTTGAGGACTAATGTGTACATGACCCAAGC
The DNA here is from genome assembly GCF_000298275.1 of Orycteropus afer afer. Lineage (NCBI taxonomy): Eukaryota > Metazoa > Chordata > Mammalia > Tubulidentata > Orycteropodidae > Orycteropus > Orycteropus afer. The sequence continues at coordinate 9,418,983 of NW_006921654.1, forward strand.
CATGGTACTTCCAATTGCCTTATATGCATGCAAAAGCTGGACAATGACTAAGGAAGGCTGAAGAAGAATTGATGCATTTCAGTTATGGTGCTTGCAAAGAATATTGACTATACCACAGACTGCCAGAAGAAGAAACAAATCTGTCTTGGAAGAAGTATAACCAGAGGATTCCTTAGAAGCAAGGATGGTGAGACTTCACTTCATGTACTTTGGACAAGTTATCAGGAGGGACCAGTCCCTGGAGAAGGACATCATGTTTGGTAAAGTAGAGGGTCAGAAAAGAAGAAGGAGACTCTGAATGAGATGGATTGACACAGTGGCTGCAGCAGGGGCCTCAAACAGCAAGAATTAGGAGGGTGGTCCGGGACTGGATAGTGTTGTAAATAGGGTCACTGTGAGCTGGAACCTACTCAACGGCACCTAACAACAACTGAGAGAATGCAGCTGGCCTTTCTGAAAGCAATACAACAGTGTGTATCTAGAACTTTAAAAATGTTCCTTCTAGAATAGAGTATTCCATAAACAAATCCAGAAATATTTAGGCATTTAGTATAACTTAAAGGTGATGTTTCAAATTAGTGAGGAGAGGCACTTTCATTTTTAGCAATGTTGAGGACAGGGTAACCTAAAAAATCTTCAGTTACAAAATGTCTAGAAATATTGGATAAAAGATAATAAACATCCTTTTAAATGCCTAGTTGAGCTCTAAAGAAAGAAAGAGAAAGCCTCAAATTCCAAATAAAAGAGAAGGAACTGAAAAACCAGACATGGGTGGATTGACACTGGTACTGCTCTAGAGAGGTTTATCAATCTAGGTAATTTAGGGCTTTTGTTTTAATGTCCATAGGGAACAGGGCACACAAGGCTACAACTTATGTATATGTGTGAGGGAGAGTTGGATTTGACTCTCGTATATAGCTGGGGTCCTTGGAAACTTTGAATGCCAGAAATCAGTCACAGTGACCTGCCAACTTTGAGAAAATCCATCCATGGATGATTTAAGATCAATATCTTAGAAGGGTCTTGATCTCCAAGACTCTGTCCACCTGGAAAACCCTTGCTGTAACACTCAGTTAATTCCTCAAGCCAGATATGTTGTCCTGGAAGGGAGCCTGAACTCCAAGAGACCGTTAAAAAACAAAATAACAGCAACAACACTCACAGATTTGTATGGTCTCCTCTTCCTATAGCTTATCAGTTGACCAATTTAGCAAGTCTATCAGTATTTAGGGCTTCCTGGGACTACTAGCCAGGAGCCCTTGTGGTACAGTGATTAAAGCACTTGGCTGTTAACCTAAAGGTCAGTGGTTTGAATGCACCAGCTGCTCCATGGGAGGAAGATGTGGCAGCCTGCTTCCCTGAAGATTTAGTGCATTGGAAACACTATGGGGCACTTCTACTCTGTCCTATAGCATCAGTATAAGTTGGAATCACCATGATGCCCGTGGGGTTTTTGGTAGTGAGACTACTAACCTAAAGGTTAACGGTTCAAACCCTCCCAACAGCACCACAGAAGACAGGCCTGGTGATATGTTGCTGTAAAGTTTACAGCCAAGAAAATGGTTTTATTCTGTAACTCATGGTGTTGCCATGAGTCAGAGTCAACTCCATGGCAATGGGTTGGTTTTGGTTTTATCAGTATTGCAAATGTAATTCCGCTTCTAGGAAACTATTCAACAAGTAAGAGGATATTCATACAAGTTTCTAGTCATAAATGTACAAGGATATTCAGTATATATTATTGTAATAGACAAAAATTGAAAGCCACTCTATGTTCAATAAGAGTGGAATTGTTAAACAAACACTATGTGTCTATTAAGGGAGCTCTGGTAGCATAGTGCCTAAGGCACTTGACTGCTAACCAGAAGGCTGGTGGTTCAAACCCACCAGTCATTCCTCGGAAGGAAGGTTGGGCAATCTACTTCCATAGAGATACCACCTGAGAAACCCAAGAAGGGGTCGCCATGAGTCGGGTCTGACTCAACGGCACATAATAACAACAACAGCAACAACAACATGTGTCTATTAAAAGGAATGAGATTTTCATACATCTCTATGTATGAAAATGTAAAAAAATGACTACACAACAAATTGTTAAGATTAAAAAAAACAGAATAGAAATACATGCAAATCATAATAATTTCAATTTTTAGTAGAAATATTTTAAACATTTAAAACAAGGAAATGGAACTAATTTTAATAATATACTTTCTTTATCCCAAGATAACCACAGTATTGTCAATATAAAAAGCATTAATAAGATACTTTGCATTCTTCTTTTTAAACTAAGTCTTCCAATCTGATGTGTATTTTACACTCCCAGCCATGTCATTTCAAAGCAGCCGCATTTCAGGTGCTCAGTGGCCGCCATCCTGGCCGCTGCATCTGCAGAACAAATGTACAGTATTCTTTTAAAATAACCTTCAAACCAACTGTACTCATACTCTATAAACATAGAAAAGGTTTGCAGGGATACACAAGAAATGGCTAAAGGAGGTAATGGTAGTGTGGAAGGGGTTCAGGGTTTAGTTTACAAATATGTCCATTTGAATTTATTATATGAGGATATATTATATTTTTATTAATTAGAAAAGAAGAAAATGTTTATTCCCTTAGATTCAGTAAGTCAATGTGTAGAAATTTATCTTATGGAAATAATAAACAATAAAATCTATGAGCACATATTTATGTACGAGAATGTCCTTGGCAGCATTACTTACAATGATAAAAAATTAGACTCCACATGATGTCCGTTAGGAAAATTATTCAATAAATTCTGGTACTTCTCTATCAGAGGATGTTTGTCATAATGTGAGAAAATAGTCATGACATAATTGAAAAATTCAAGCTGCAAAAGCTATAAACACAGAACAAGATCCCAATTTGTTGGGGGAAAATAACACTAATGCACAGATAAAGCCACAAATGCAGTAAGAGTGGCAGATGGATTATAAGTGATTTTTAATTTTTTCTGATTTCATCCAGGGCATATATATTGTATTAGAAGGGGAAAGTTTTGTTGTTGTTGTTGTTAGGTGCCATTGAGTCAGCTCCAACTCATGGCGACACTGTGTACAACAGAACAAAACACTGCCTGGTTCTGCACCAGCCTCACAATCCCTCCTATACTTGAGCCCAGTGTTGCAGCCACTGTGTCGATCCATCTTGTTGAGGGCCTTCCCCTTTTTCACTGACCCTCTACCTTACCAAGCATGATATCCTTCTCCAGGGAATGGACCCTTCTGACAACATGACCAAAGTAAGTGACATGAAATCTGTCCATTCTTACTTCCAAGGAGCATTCCATCTGCACTTCTTCCAGAATATATTTTTTCGTTCTTCTGGCAGTCCATGGTAAGAAGGAGTGAAAGAATTTTGAAACAAATGGTGTCTGGCCAATATCTCTGTGCTTTGGAAACAATACCATCTTCTCACTCTGTTAGTTACTACACCAAGTGTAGTCCTGGCTAGCCTGGGAAGTATATTGCTGTTTATACAGTGTTTGATTATATTTAATAAAACCAAGAAGCCATTTGACTTGCTTTGTGGTGCCAAATACCCCATCTAACTTAAGCCTTTTCTTTTTGTATATCTTTGGATATTGTAAGGAGCTTTGGTGGTGTGGTGGTTAAGGCATTTTGCTGCTAACAAAAAAGATCAGCAGTTTGAATCCACCAGCCATTCTGCAGAAGAATGATGAGGCAGTTGGCTTCCATGAAGATTTACAGGCTTGGAAACCCAATGGAGTTGCTATGAGTTGGAATCAGTGAGTTTGGTTTTTGGTTTTGGTATTGGATATGGTAGAAATGGCATTGGATAGTCACATTTTAAGACAGAGCAGCCTTTGTCATGGAGCTCAGGGCTCAGGTCTTCCAGCTTCAGAGCTTAGTTCTTTTCGATCTGGCTGGCTTCATGCCCTTGCCTGGTCTTTGCTTCTCCATTGGTAAAATACGGAATGTTGGCCTCACTAGAGTGAGGAAGAGGATGCATTAGATAAATTCTCCACAGCACAAAGAGATGCAAGGCCCAGGAAAACAAAAAGTTTTTCAACCCCACCAGAGACATGAGTCGCTGAAAAGTAGATAAAGAAAGAACTTAGGTAACATCTCTTTGTCTCCCAATAAACAAACAGCTAGGATCTGAGCCATGAGGTCACTGAGGCTCTCTCTTAACCCTTGAGTGCATGGTGTTTTTCACAGGTTCACGGGGAAGGTAGAGCTCCCTGCTATGGACCCTGTGCCCAGCTTACCAATGTTGCTGTTGTTTTTCGGGTCCCACCTGACATGTTATTCTTCCCCAAACTCCATAGTCGGTAAATGATGTAGAATTCAAAGTATAAGCATAAAATCGCACAGGTTTCTGTTACCTTGGAGACCCTTTCCTTTTAAGACATCTGTTGTGTAGGCCTTAATTTACTTCAGCTACTCAATCTGGACTGATTGGAGTTGATCTTTGTGTCTAAGATATATGAAGTAAAAAACAACTGAACAAGTTGTAGCACATAATCCCATCTGTGTTTTTCAAATCTATAAAATCTATTATCTGTCTGTATCTATCAATGCTAGTGAATGGATAGAAAAACCAAACCACTGATACTGCTTAAGGAGCTCTGGTGGCGTAGTGCCTAAGACACTTGACTGCTAACCAGAAGGCTGGCAGTTCAAACCCACCAGCCACTCCTCGAAAGGATGGTTGGGCAATCTACTTCCATAGTGATACTGCCTCGGAAACCCAAGGAGGGGTCGCTATGAGTCGAGGCCAACTAGACAGCACTTAACAACAACAACACTGCTTACCTCTGGGAATGAGAATGGAGTATATGGATAGGAGGGTGCAAGGAAGGACTCTTACTTTTTTACTTTATATACTTCTGTAATGTTTGAATTTTAGTAATTTGTTTTATGTTTGCAATTTAAAAATATTTGATAAAAGTCACCAACTATAATCAGAACTACTACCCTCAGCCAGCCTTCTCCAGCATTTTAAAAGGTGCCCAGAAAGAGTTAACACAGAGAATTCCAGATGTTTGAAGTAAGGTCAAATTCCTGATTTGGAGGTGGGGGTATGGTTAGGGGTGAGAAGCAGCAAAAATTGGGGAGGGAAGGGAAGGGACAAGGGGAGGGGCTGGCTGCTTAGCTCTCAACCTCAACCAATAGCATAAAGGTTGCAAGCCCAACACCCATTTGTGGGGACTATTTCAGGAGTCAGGATTTGCATCTGAGTTCATTGTCACTGTAACTTGTCAAAGAAGAACTAAGGGAGCTTTCAGGTTTGGCTACCTGGAGGCTGCTTCTCCTGTATTTAGAAGGTAAAGTCCTAAACCTCAGCTAACCTGGTGGTGGTGATTAGGGTGTCCTTTCTTCTCTTTGTGGTGTATTGGTAAGATGCTTATGGGATAGGGGTTTATGATCACTAACAATGTTAACCATAAGTTTCTAACAACATGGAATGGTTCTTCCTGGTTCTTTTCTGCAGAAGGCAAGACCTAGCCTGGTGAAACATTAGAGAGACTTTCTCCCAGGTAGACTGTACATGGAAAGGAGGGAATACATATGCTTGATTGTTTACAATTCCTATGTCATTCCCCTCAGTTCCACTTAAAGCATGCTTAATTTAGCCTTTACAGGGATTACAATTGCACATAGCACATATCACTCACAGGAGATAACTGTTCAGTGGAATGCTCCTTACTAACATTGTCAAATGGGTTTTTATTTTATTTTCCATCTCGGTGAGAAGTCTTGAAACTCCCCTCGTTCATGACAAAGCTACTTTAAGTGAGATGGTAATTAAACAGGGAAAGAAGCTTGGACTTATCCAGTGAAATCACCCCAATGTTTGGGTCTAAAGTGCTCCTGTTGTGAATTTCACCCGAACCTCTTTCTTTTGCCCACAGGCAATGGACTCTTACGTGATTCCCATGAACGGCAATGGCTCCCTGCCCTCAGTTCTGGATGTGCATGTCAACATTGGGGGGAGAAGCTCCGGGCAGGGGAAAATGAAAGGCAGGAAGGCTAGGTGGTCAGTGAGGCCCTCGGACATGTGCAACAAAACTTTCAATCCCATCCGGGCCATTGTGGACAGCATGAAGGTGAAGCCAAATCCAAACAAAGCGATGATTGCTCTGTCAATCGGTGAGTTGAGGACAGTCAACTGAAGGAGTCATTATCTCCCCTAGCCTGACTCCCAAGGGTTGGCTGGAGAAGACGGGAGTGGAGGGTGAATCTGAGCATTGGGCGTAGAAAGCTAACCTCTTGGTGGGTCCTTTTTTTTTTTTTCCCAATGAAAAGGGGACCCAACTGTGTTTGGAAACCTGCCTACAGATCCTGAAGTTACTCAAGCAATGAAAGATGCCCTGGACTCGGGGAAGTATAATGGCTATGCTCCATCCATTGGTAAGCTTCCAAGTCTTTAGTACTCTTATAAGGTGACTGAATTTCTAGCAGTTTTCCTTGCTTTCCTGATGGATAGTTCCTAAGGAGAAGCTAAGATCAAAAGGCCATTGGGATTTGAGAAAGGGGTCTCAGGGTACTTAATTATTAGTCATAAAGGTCTAAGTTCTCTCCAGGCTTCTTTGGCAGATTGCCACCTGTAGGCTCCCATTACATGCTTACATCTCAAATAATGTTCCTATGCTATGGTTATTCATTCTGATCCAAAGGCCTAGCCGGGGTTCTGGCTGAAGTTGCTTATTTATTGAGTCCTCTGGGTCTTAAATGATCATACTTATTGCCCCACGTAAATAGCTCCTTTGCTTTTATTTCTTGAAGGTCTGTTTTAATTATAGTCCTGAGCACACTAAAATGCAGTTTTAACTATTTACGATTAACAAAACCAAAACCAAACACACTGCCGTCAAGTCAGACTCGACTCATATCGACCCCTCCTTCGGTTTCTGAGGCGATACCACTGTGGAAGTAGATCGTCCGACCTTCCTTCCGAGGAATGGCTGGTGGGTTTGAACTGCCAGCCTGATGGTTAGCAGTCAAGTGCCTCAGGCACTAGGCTACCAGAGAGGTTCCATTTAAGATTAAAGAGGTCAAAAGTCCAAGAACAACAAAGAATGGGCTGCATATAGAAGTTTGCTTTTGATGGAAGGACATTTTTCCTATTTAGGTTTAAACTCTCCTCATCTATTAAAAATTCCCACTTGGAAGTTTTTGGTAAAACAAGTGATTCCTTGCCTGGGCTTCCGTGGTGCACATTTTCCCCCTGTGCATATGCATGTGGAGAAAAATATTCTATGCAGAGCAATAACCAGGTTTCATGCTAAAACAGAGTTTTAAAAACACTTCAAAGAGGTATCAGGGACATGGCTTGTAGGAAATTGGTTAAATTTTATAAAGTCTCTTACAACAAAAACCATAATGAAATCAAGACAAAAAATTAGGCTATAAATAGTTTACGAGGACTTTGTATCAAGTATTAGGAGAATTGATTCAACCTGAAAAGTCAACACCCAGTCTCCATTCGACAAATAAATGTTCAAAGGATATGAAAATTCATATCAAAGGAAATACACATCTAGGAAAATGTTATTCCTCATGAAAAATTAAATGCTAATTTATATAACTTTAAGAGACCCATCCGTATCTATTAAATGAGCAAAAATGATGAAATATTGCCTTTGGCCTTGTTAGTTGTAACTCTTCTGGAGAACAATTCTGTATTAAGTGTCAATGGGCATAAAACTGCCTAGACTTTAAACTGGTAAGATAACATTTGGAAATACTGTGCAATAATTTAAAAGAAACAAAATTATAAAGCCAAATATTTATAACTGCATTATATATTATTAAAAAAAACCTCAATGGATCAAACTTATTGAATACAGTGGTTACAACTTTTCAAAAAGGTTGGGATTATACAATGTCATCTGGAAGGGACTTAGGGATAATCTAAATCTTTTCTTTTACAGAGGAAAAATATAATAACAGTAATTAAGTTAATACAGAATAGTTTATAGTTTGGGGAGCTCTTTCTTGTTAGTGTTTATTAAGTTTATACTTAATATATAATTGTAAACTCTTGAATATAAAGTTAATAAAGTATGTGCTATGAGCGGGGGCAGAGGGTAGCATGAAGTCTATGCTGCCTCTTGAAGGTCTCACTGTCACTTGAGGGATGGGGACCTCCAGCTTCTTCCCTGATTCTTTTCTTCCAGGCTACCTGTCCAGTCGAGAGGAGATTGCTTCTTATTACCACTGTCCCGAGGCACCCCTGGAAGCTAAGGTGAGCTTTATATAAGGTACCAGCTCTGTAGCAATTTAGAGCAAACTACCGTTTTCATAGTGTCTAAGGCATTTGACTGCTAACCAGAAGGCTGGTGGTTCAAACCCACCAGCCACTCCTCGGAAGGAAGATGGGGCAATCTACTTCCGTAGTGATACTGCCTCAGAAACCCAAGGAGGGGTCGCTATGAGTCAGGTCTGACTCGATGGCACATAACAACAACAACTGTTTTCCTAGGAGCTCTGGTAGCACAGTGCCTAAGGCACTTGACTGCTAACCAGAAGGCTGGTGGTTCAAACCCACCAGCCACTCCTTTGAAGGAAGATTGGGCAATTCTACTTCCGAAGGATACCACCTCGGAAACCCAAGGAGGGGTCACTATGAGTTGAGTCTGACTTGACACTCAACGGCAGTGAGTTTTTGAGACCCTTTTCCTTGTTTCTGGTCCAAAACAAGTAAAGGTGTAGGGGGTGGAGGAAGTTGAAAATAATCTCCCTTTAGCCATTTGAGGACTTCTCATACAGTGGGGGCCACTAATCAGTGACTTTGTAATGTCATTGCATTTGATATATGAGAATTGTGATGTCTGTCTCAAGGAGATTCAAAGGACTCAGAGGTCACCTGTACTTTATTCTTTGTAGATCACTGGAAAACAATTCATACACTCTAAATAATTCAAATTTTTTATTTCCGCAATAGGATGTTTAAAAATTTGTAGCTTCTCTCACTCACCTGAAGGTCACTCAGGTGGGAAGAATTGATGGCCATGCCAAGTTTAAGATTAAATGCCACCCCTCCTTCACTGTCTATTGTGTAGGGTCTGTGTTTCCTAATGTAAGAGATGTCCTTCATCTGTATTTCAAAGAAGAGCCATGCTTCACATCTCTGGCCAAAAGTAAATAAATAACCAGGTGAAAAAGTCCAAGGCTATCATGCTGTCCCATGGAGGTGTACTGAGTCACAGCCAACCTGTTCTTCTTCTTTTTTTTTCTTAAATTGTGATTTGGGTGAAAGTTTACAGAACAAATTCGCTTTTCAGACAGCAGTTCACATACACTTTGTCTCATGACACTGAGTACAATTTACCACAATGCAACAGCTCCCCTCTCACTCCTTCCCCATAGTTACATCTTCCCTGTGTCCATCCCTCCATGTACTCCTGCCCTCTGAGCTGTCTCTCTGTGCATAGGCAGCCCTTCTATTCTCCCATGATTGTTCTCTCAAAGGAGTGTATCTTCCTAGTGTAAATGTTCACCTCACATGCCTGTTTTTTGTTTGGCTAGAAGCCACAGGAATGAGTTCAATTCCAGACCTGAAGGGCAGCCGTAGTCTCCGTGGTTCCATCAGGCTCTATCAGACCAGCAAACCTGGTCCCTTTTTTTTTTTTTTTTAATTATTTTGAGTTTTGTTCCACATTGTTCTCCCATTCTATCCAGGTTCTCCTACATAGATCACCTTCTGAGTGGTTGATAGTGGTAGCCAGGCCCCATCCAGTTCTTCTGGTCTCATAGTCGTATAGGGTGAGGATCGCATGGTGTACCAGTCGCCTGAACTAGTTGTTTCCATGAATCTTTGGTTTTCTTCATTCTTCTTTGCTTAGGACAAGAAGAGACCCGTTGTTGTATCTAGATGGCTGCTTGCAAGCTTTTAAGATCCCAGTCGCTACTCACCAAAGTAGGAGGTGGAACAATGTTTTGTGTAGTATGTTATGACAATTGAGCTTGATGTCCCCTGTGACTATGGTTCTGAGCCCACAGAGCCAACCTGTTCTTTTAAAGTGAATTTTTGTTGTTGTTGTTAATGGTCAACATTTTCAACAATATTTGTATAGGACATATATAAGCATATTAATTTCTTTTGTTTTGGGGTTCATATAATCCCTGCTACTTCACTTAGAACTTGTACAAGTAAGTTTATTATTGCTTCCCATTTCCCATCTGAGGAGCTCTATTTCTCCTCTTGCTGTTAAATCCTAACAGTGTAACCTCTTATACTCTTCACAGGATGTCATTCTGACGAGTGGCTGCAGTCAGGCTATTGAACTTTGTTTAGCTGTGTTGGCCAACCCAGGACAAAACATCCTAGTTCCTAGACCTGGTTTCTCTCTCTACAAGACTTTGGCTGAATCTATGGGAATTGAGGTCAAACTCTACAATCTGTTGGTAAATGACTTTTTAATGTTAGACTCAAATGCTCAATTACTATCCTGTAAGGAGATGGGTGCCAAGGCCACAGACCATTTTATTATTTGCATTACACCTTTGGGTTGAGTATTCCCCCTAAGGTTCTCAGAATCATGTTAGTCTCACCCTTTCTTCCTCTTCAGCCAGAGAAGTCTTGGGAAATTGACCTGAAACAACTGGAATCTCTGATTGATGAAAAGACAGCATGTCTCATTGTTAACAACCCATCAAACCCCTGTGGGTCTGTGTTCAGCAAAAGGCATCTTCAGAAAATTCTGGCAGGTAAACTGAGCTGACTTCACAGAGAACCCCTTTGTGAAGAGGGGAGAGAGAACCCCTACCTGGCTTCTGGAATGAGAAAATAGAATCCTTCACTACATTCCAAACTTATGGGGGTCTCTAGAGCACAGCATTTCATAGGGTTACAGGTCTTATCTAAAAGAAGGAGCAAAATAAGAAATACTGACCTCTCCACCACTCCCATCATGTGGAAGACAAGGTCAAAAATATCTAGTAAATTCAATGACAAATTGAGGCTTGGTCTTCTGGAAGAATTAGAAAACTTTACAGTTCTTAAAGAGGAAGACAATACAAACATGAAAGGTGAAGTACAATAA
>NW_006921654.1:9430689-9437999 GCF_000298275.1 Orycteropus afer afer
TCTAGATGGCAGCTTCCTAGCTTTTAAGGTCCCAGTCGCTACTCGCCAAAGTAGTAGGTGGAACAATGTTTTGTATAGTATGTTATAGGGCAATTCCTATTAAAGATGATTTCAGCATGTTTCTCTTCTTTTCAGTGGCTGCAAGGCAGTGTGTCCCCATCTTAGCTGATGAGATCTATGGAGATATGGTGAGTCCTGGCAGGATATATCACCTACAGATATCTCAATCCAAAATTATTTTATGGTGAACTTTAGAGATAGTGATTAGAATAATAATCAAAAACAACTCCTAATCATTTCAGTACAGAAAATACATTTTCCTGTATTTTTAACAAATATGTGTGTATGAGAGAGATAAGGAACTCTGGTGACACAACAATTATGCACTTGGCTGCTAACAGAAAGGTTGGTGGTTCAAACTCACACAGCAGCTCCATGGGAGAAAGAGCTGAAGATCTGCTCCCATAAAGATTTCAGCCAAAAAAGTCCCATGGGGCAGTTCTGCTGTCACACAGGGTCACTGTGAGTCAACAACACCCAATAACAACAATCATATGTGTGTGTACATATACCTACAACCCGTTAGCTGCTTTCCTGAAATCTAAATAGCTGTGAAAACCCACAGATAAGTTGGAATTCATTTGGTAGCAAAAACTGATTTGACCTGATATGAAGATATTTATACATTGTATTTGTCCTGTTGGTGAGTCTGTATATTTGTTAACAGTGTAAGGAAAGTGGCAGAAATATTAGTATGCTAATTAGTGGTGCTGACCTAAACCGCACCCAAAGTAGTACATAATAATACGGTATAAGTACCATATACCTTTTCTAAAATCTAAACTATTTTTCATTCTGACACATAATTGGGCCCAGGAGTTTCAGGTGAAGGATTTTGAGCCCATATTTTTATTTTTAAATCTAGAGCTTCAATAGCCACTAATTTCATAGAGCCAGTTTCCTGGGATTGTACGTATTACTGAGCTAGGACCAGTTTCCTCATTTTGTTGTTGTTGTTGTTTGCCGTGGAGTCGGCCCCGACTCATAGCGACCCCTCCTTGGGTTTCCGAGGCAGTATCACTACGGAAGTAGGATTCCTCATTTTAGGTTTCCTTTAATCCAAACCAGACAGCAAATGGAGCATCTTTGAATAGTCCCTTTTGAAACCTCTTGGAATTTCAGTCATGTTTCAGGGAAGGCATGAGCTTGAAAACCGGAGGCCCTGGCCCTGGTGATATAAGGAAGAGGTGGGGAGGCATGGGTTCTCAGGGAAAACAGGCAAGGAGACAGCTCTAATGACCCCCTCTTGTCCTCAGGTGTTTGCAGACTGCAAATATGAGCCTCTGGCCACCCTCAGCACCAATGTCCCCATTCTGTCCTGTGGAGGGTTGGCCAAGCGCTGGCTGGTTCCTGGCTGGAGGCTGGGCTGGATCCTCATCCATGACCGAAGAGACATTTTTGGCAATGAGGTGAGAGCAATGTGGCGAAACAGCACACCTTGCTTAGCACACATACTTATTCTGCATGCACAGTGGTAAGGAGGTAGAAATTTTTTCTTCTTCTTGGTCCCATAGTCCAGTGGATAAAGATGGTAACAGTTGTTCCTCTCCCAAGCCCAGTTTTTCTGTCTGCCTCTGTGACGAAGTTCCATCAGGCCCAAGTTTATGACCCCAGAAAAGGAAACAACAGAAATTACAGCTAATGTTTGAGGGCTCATTGTGTATCAGCACTTTAGATATGTTGTTTTTTAAAAAGATTATTTTATTGTTGCTGTTGAAAGAACATACAGAGAACATTCACCAGTTTCTATAGGTCCTATTCGGTCACACTGATGACATTCCTCGAGTTTGTGCAACCATTCTCACCCCTCTTTTCTGAGTCAGTCCTCCTCCATTAACATAAACTCACTGCCCCCTAAGATCCTGATCTAATCTTTCCACTTGTCTCTTTGTCTATACCTTATTTTTTCTTTTATGAGGCCAACAGTAATATTAACTCCACTTTACAGTGGAGAAAAATGAGGTACAGAGGAATTGTATAATTTGCCTAGAGACACACAGCAGATGTGTGGCAGAGCCAGGCTACAAACCCAGGTGGTCTGAGCTCAGAATGCCATTAGGTACCATCATTTCCCCAAAGATGAAAAAACTATAGGAATAATGGTCAGAACAAGAATCCTCAAAGCAGGGATGCTTAATACAGGTTCACCGTGTTTCCTGGGGGGCTTTTAGATCCGAGATGGCCTGGTGAAATTGAGCCAGCGGATCCTGGGACCCTGCACCATCGTCCAGGGGGCGCTGAAAAGCATCCTGCGTCGCACCCCTCAAGAGTTCTACCACAACACTCTAAGCTTCCTCAAGGTACAGCAGTCCATGGCCTTCCACTTTGGGGGCTAGGGAATGCCACCAGTGGAACCGGGAATAGCTGCTTCTTATTTCTGGAGCAGTGTTCTATAATGGGGCTTCCATAGTTGTCCAGGAGATGGCACCTGTATAACTATCAACCCACACATTTCTCTCACCTTTGGCAGTTCCCTTTCCTCTGACTCAAGCTGTAAGTGACCAGGATTTTTCTAGTTGATTCCTTATGCCAGCAGAGCAAAGCGAGGTCTCTGCCCATCAGTGAGAGCACCACTTTCAATGACCTGGTTTTCTTCCACCCAAAGGCTGATCCTTGGTTTCTCTCTGCCTCCTCTTGTAGTCCAATGCTGATCTCTGCTATGGGGCAATGGCCGCCATCCCTGGACTCCGGCCAGTCCGTCCTTCTGGGGCCATGTACCTCATGGTAAGTTTGTGGGTGGCAGGCACTAGATCTAAGTATGGTGTAAAGCAAAGGGAAGCTGCTCCACAGGGCTGCCATCGGTGGTCGTGCAGGGTATACCCTGAACAATTCCAGGAGCCACTGTTCATAAAGACAATGAGCTGGACTCAAATCAGTCAGTTTAGGGACTGTCTTGTTCTGAATTGTCTCACTGATGTGATGTGACCTGTGTTCAAAAAGCTCTTAAAAGGACTTAATTCCTCCGTAAGGGCAATCACTTTAGACATAGATACAGGGAAGATACAAGATACAGGTAAGTGCTTTCCCCACAATTGTAGTTCTCAACTGGGAATGATATTGGTTCCTTAGGGATGTTTGGAAAAATTTAGGATTTTTTAAAATTTGTTTTCAGAATGACTTGGGGGAGGGAGGCTGCTATTTTGTAACCCAGGGGCTCTAACTATCCTGTAGTGGGTGGGATTGTTGTTATGTGCCTTCGAGTCAGCCCCGACTCATAACGACCCCTCCTTGGGTTTCCGAGGCAGCATTATTACGGAAGTAGGATTGCCCAACCTTCCTTCCAAGGAGTGGCTGGTGGGTTTGAACCACCAGCCTTCTGGTAGCAGTCAAGTGCTTTAGGCACTATGCTACCAGAGCTCCTAGTGGGTGGGATAGTCCCATGCAATAAAAGAACTACCTAGCCCACCATAATGCCAATAGTGCCTCATTTAAGGAACACTGGCATACTGTCTTCAGCTTTAATCTATCAACATCCAGAAAGGAACTCTTCAACAAACTATCAACATATATATGGCCTCTCTTCCCTGTGAAAAATTTCATGCACTCCTAAGTGCTTGCTACAACTCTTGAGTCTGAGTTCTCTGTAGTAGAGTTCCAAGAGAGATCCTTCAGACCAGGCCCTACCTGTCATAGAGAGCTGACCTGTTTTCCCTCCTCCTCATAAGTTTGCCTTGTCCTTCTATTATTGGTATAGGTTGGAATTGAGATGGAACATTTCCCCGAATTTGAGAACGATGTGGAGTTCACCGAACGGTTAGTAGCTGAGCAATCCGTCCACTGCCTCCCGGCAACGGTGAGTGCTGGTGTCTCTCAGGGCATTCACAACAGTTTCTAGAGCCCCAGCAGTCTCCCTGAACTGCCCTACTTCTTGTTGTTGCCCCAGAACTGACTCCTATTTATGGCGACCCTGTGTATGACAGAGTAGAACTGCCCCGTAGGGCTTTCTTGGTTGTAATCTTAACAGAAGCAGATTGATGGGCCTGTCTTCCAAGGTGCCATTGAGTGGGTTCAAACCTCCAGCTTTTAGGTTAGAGGTTGAGGGCAAACCATTTACACCACCAGGGACTGTAACCTGGCTCCTCCTCCCCCCACAACAAAGTGTATTTTCATTTGATTAGATTTAAATGGATGTGTCTCAGGGCCTCTATTTAAAATCTGTTTCTCTGTCATCGCCCATACCTGGAAGAAAAATTGTGGTCTTACATTCTCAGTGCAAAGCAATCAAGCTTGTCCCACTGCTTCCTGTTAAGATGAATGCACTCAGTTACCACCTTGTTCCCTCAATGATGGGGAATTAATGGATTGATAGCCTTAAGTAAATGGTGTCACTGCCTCTTGCTGATTGGGGCCCTGGCCATTTATAGGGTGGTCTGGAACCAGACTCAGTTGCTCTGAAGATAACAGGCTCTTATTTTTGCAGTGCTTTGAGTACCCAAATTTCTTCCGAGTGGTAATCACAGTGCCTGAGGTGATGATGCTGGAAGCCTGTAGCCGGATCCAGGAGTTCTGTGAGCAGCACTATCACTGTGCTGAGGGGAGCCAGGAGGAGTGCGACAAATAGGCCCTGTCCATTCTCCTGAGGATGTGTCCCATTCAGAGAGGGCTGGGCCCGGCCTGCTGCTCCTCAGGGAATCCCGGCCTCTGCTGGGAGGGAGGCCTCAAAAACACCACAGAGTTGCTCCTGCTTTTCCCCAGCTACATCCACATTCGCAGTCTGAATCCCAGATTCTCCTCACGCTCTGCTGGAGTGACTCCTTAATTCATTAATGTGACCCCTTTCCCTATGGCTTCCTCCTTTTTTTCCTGAGAGTATCTGGTGAACAAAGTTTACCAGAAAGCAGCAGAGATAAGGGGAAGCATTTGAAAAAGACGGGAGGAGAGAGACAAAGGACTGTGAGAACTTGTGTGCTGCTACCATTTCCTCACACTGAGAGTGAGGACACACTTTCTCCAGTCGTCTGAGGCCCATTTCTCCTCTCACCTCACTCCTGGTATACCTCACTTTATGCAACACAGTCAAAACGGAAACCAAGTTGGGGCACATATATTTGGTAATCATATTCTAAATGCGTTAGGAAAATTTGCTATTTGAAGAATCCCTGACAGAAATCTTTTTCTTTGATTTTTTTTTAAAGAATTTTGTGATGCAAATAAATATCCTTTAATTGATGGACTTTGTAAATTTAGATTTATGTGTATGAGGCTTTCTTAAAAAGAAGGCACATTGGTCCTAAAGAAAGGAGGAAGCAGAGAATCTTCCAGAAATATTGCTGTGTAAGAGCCAGGAATATCCTCACTTGTTACAGAATCATTATTACTTTTGCTATAACATTGATACTGAATTATTGATATATATATATATATTATATTATCTTTTCATATGTTTTCTAAGAAACATTTATATTGACAAGATCTTTTATTTTGGCAAGGGCATAAATTATTGTTTTTCCTCTTTTTTTAAAAAATAAATTTTGCTGAGTATGCTCCTCTGTGATGTGTTTTTTTCCTCCCTTTAGGGGAATGTCTATTGCCAGGCATTGCCCACTGCTTAGTCTAATTGATACGTTATTGACTAGGTCTCACCTTATTTCTCTGTAGCTGTACTAACTTCTGGAGTTGCTTAAGAAACACTGTTTCCAAAATATTTTATTTGGGAGCTCAACTTCTGGCTTTTTACTTACAAAAAAGACAACCATTTATAAACCTCAGGCCTTTGTCTTCATACTCTCAACTTTTTAGATCCTGGACCTCTGAAATAAGGAGCTCTTGTGGTGTAATGCCTAAGGCGTTTGACTGGTAAGCAGAAGGCTGGCGGTTCAGACTCACCAGCCACTCCGAAGCAAGGTTGGGTAATCTATTTCCATAGTGATTGTTGTTGTTGTGTGCTGTGGAGGAGTCGGCCTCAACTCAAGACTCATAGCGACCCCTCCTTGGGCCTTGGGTTTCTATCACTACTCCCTCACCAAAGGAGGTTTTCCTATCTAGAAG
The DNA here is from genome assembly GCF_000298275.1 of Orycteropus afer afer. Taxonomy (NCBI): domain Eukaryota; kingdom Metazoa; phylum Chordata; class Mammalia; order Tubulidentata; family Orycteropodidae; genus Orycteropus; species Orycteropus afer. Next base: position 9,436,738 of record NW_006921654.1, read on the forward strand.
AACTTCAGCTTTAACCCTACCAGTCACACCCAATTAACTGTCTTCATAAAAACAGGCATCCAGTTTCCTCCTTCAGTCTACATTTTACTTCATTGAGCCCAATCTAACATTTACCTTTTCATTTCTCCAACAAATCCAAAAATTTAAACAATGTTTGAGATGAGAGAGGTAACTTCCCAAAAAATGCCTGGCTCCTTCCCCGTCTCACCCATCAAAGATATTTGTACAGGTTTTATCTTCATATATAGAGATAATTCTATCCAGTATTCCTGAATTCTACACAAACCTCTTAAATTTCTAAATTTCTTTGGTGTCTGCATTTTCATAAAAGATTCAAATGAACATGAAAACATCAAAAAATAATGCAAGCACGTAAGACAAACTTCAAATAATACAAAAATATATATACACTCCTCTTCCCTCTTGCCCTTTCAGTCACAGTTTCTTCTCCCCTGGTAATCATAGTTGTAGTTGTTAGGTACTGCAGCTTCCACTCAGTGACGCGACTCACAGTGACCCCAAGTACAACAGAACAAAACACTTCCCGGTCCAGCGCCATCCTCACAATTGTTTAACCCCACTGTTGCAGCCACTTTAGATGTTTATTCCTGCCGTAGTTCCCAATTATTCTGTGCATGCAAATTTCCCTTTATTTTCTTCTTTCTTAAAGTTAACTTTATTAATGGACTTTGTAATCATGCTTCCTATAGAAGTCAAAAAGGCGCAACATGTCTGAAGCATTACATTCTCAGTGTCTCTAAATAAAAAAGAAACTCCCAAGCTGGAGTACCTTCAAAACAAAACAGCAAACCCACTGCTATCAATGCTCATAGTGACCGTCTTTGGGTTTCCAAGGCAGTAAATCTTTATGGAAGTCGATTGTCCAGTCCGCCTTCTGCGGTTTGAACTGTTGGTGGGTTTGAACTGCCAACCTTCTGGTTAGCAGTGAAATGCCTTAGCCACTACGCCACCAGAGCTCCTCAGGGCACCTTAAATTAAGCTTAGTATTTCTGAGTAGAACGTTTGCTTTTCGGATGGCAGCAACAGGAGTGCTGATGGCTCTGAGTGTCTCAGAACAAAACAAAGACAAAAGCTCCAAACTGTAACAGCTCTTGCCCTTTCTCTACTGCACGAGCACCGTCTAGCGAGTGACTTGATAAGTAACACGTACCAAACACCACAAGTCGCTCCACACTACCACTCAACAACAAACTTGCTAACACTGGACAACCCACAGCTGCGCAGAAGCAGATGGGCGGGGG
>NW_006921654.1:9438099-9454366 GCF_000298275.1 Orycteropus afer afer
GACGGGGACGGGGGACCGGGGGGAACGGCAAGATTCGGCGCATGCGCACACGCGGGGCAGGGCTGTGCTGCTTAGAGCGCAGGCGTACAACCTTAGCGCGCAGAGTTCTGCCTCTCTGAGGGGAACCTGCTTTTCCCCCTAAGGTAAGGTTTTCCATTTTCCTTCTTCCGGCCTCTCTCCCAAGCTAACTTCCTCTCGCGACATTCTTTTCTCAGTTCCCATTTGCCTCCACTTTCGGTTGTGTCCTGTGGGAACCTTCCAGAAAGTTAACGAGTCGTTCATGGGTGTTGTAAACACCTGTTATCCTTTTCCCAGCTCTGGGCCAGTTCCGGCGAGTGGACTTAGTTATGAAACAAAGCAGAATATCCATTTAGCTGATGTTGTTGTGTTATTTGCCGTCGAGTTCGGCCCCGACTCATAGCGACCCCTCCTTGGGTTTCCGAGGCAGTTATCACTACGGAAGGTAGGATTGCCCAACCTTCCTTCCGAGGAGTGGCTGGTGGGTTTGAAGCGTCAGCCTTCTGGTTAGTAGTCAAGTGCCTTAGGCACTAGCTTCCAAAAATATGTCCCTTCCCCGGAATTTTTCTGGGGAAATTGTCGTTACCCCGTGGTCCTGTTGTTGTTGTTAGGTGCCTTCGGTTCGGCTCCGACTCATACCGACCCCGTACAACAGGAGGAAACACTGTTGGCTTGAGCGCCAGCCTGTCAGTTCTTGTGGGCTTGAGCCCATCGTTGCAGCCTCTGTGTCAATCCATGTCGCTGAGGGCCTTCCCCTTTCTAGCTGACCCTCCACTTTCCCTGGCATGATCGTCTTAGTCTGGAAGCTCGCTGAAACGTGTCCACCATGGCTGACCCTGCAGGTGTTTGAAGCACCCGTAGCATAGCCTCCAGCTTCATAGCAACACGCAGACCACCACAGTATGACAAACTGACAGACAAGCGGTGGTCATGGTCCTCAGTGCTTGCCATTTATGTTAGGATCTCTTCTCAACCCAAGAAATGAATCTCCATACGCTGCGCGGTATGTCCCCCCCAAACCAAACCAAACTCATTGCCACTGAGTTGATTCCGACTCATAGCGACCTCTACTGGATTTCCACGACTGTTAATCTTGAAGGAAGCAGATTGCCTCATCTTTGCTATGTGGAGCAGCTGGTGAGTTCAAACCACCAACCTCTTGGTTAGCAGCCAAATGCTTTAACCACTACACCACCAGATCTCCTTTTATTTTGTCCTTGAAAACTCCGCTGTGAAGTGGAATCTGACTCATAGCGACCCCTCCTCAGGTTTCCGAGGCAATATCTCTATGGAAGTAGATTGTCCAGTCTTCCTTCTGAGGAGTGGCTGGTTGCTTTGAACTCCTAGCCTTCTGGTTAGCAGTCAAATGCCTTAGGCACTATGCCACCTGTATTGTAAGTATCCTAAGAGTTGGATTATTGAACTAGTACCTGTTGTGAAAGAACTGTAAAGCCAGAGCACCTTACTCATACTCTTATTTATTTTCAACAATTTAGATATATTTACAAACAAGTTCCGTATGAGGTTATAAAACCATTTGGTGTTGAGTGGATTTAGAAAGCTCTGGTGGCTTAGTGGGTACGCCATTTGGCTCCCAACCAGAAAGTTGGCGCTTCAAACCTACCAGTGTCTCCATGGGAGGAAAATGAGGCAGTCTACTTCTGTAAAGATTTTAGTTTTGGGAGCTCTGGTGGCATAGTGCCTAAGGCATTTGACTGCTACAGAAAACCCACCAGCCACTCCTCATCACTATAAGTCAGAACTGACTTGACATCAGTGAGTTTGGTTTTTTATTTGGTTAGTGGATTCAGACTCATGGTTTCCCCATGTGTGTCAGTAGAACCATGCTTCATAGAGTTTTCAATGGCTGATTTTTCTGAAAGTAGGTCACCAGACCTTTCTTCCAATGCGCCTCTGGGTTGGTTTGAACTGCCAACCTCTTGGCCAGTAGTCCAACACTTAATTTTATGCCACCCAGGGACTCTTTCATAACCACTAACCCCTTGCCATCAAGTCTATCTTGACTCATAGTGACTATGGGACAGAGTAGAACTTCCCATACATTTTCCAAGGGTGTAATCTTTTCAGAAACAGATCGCCCCATCTTTTTTCCGGTGGAGCAGCTGGTGAGTTCTAACTGCAGACCTTCCGTTTAGCAGCCAAGCACTTAACCACTCCACCACCAGGACTCCTTTCACAACCACTAGGATTGCTATAATAAAAAAGACAGACAATAGCAAGTGTTGGCAAGATGTAGAGAAATTGCAATTCTCATACACTGCTAGTGGGATTGTAAAATGGGGCAGCTGATTAGCATAGTGTCTAAGGCACTTGACTGCTAACGAGAAGGCTGGCGGTTCAAACCCACCAGCCGCTCCTCGGAAGATGGGGCAATCTACTTCCGTAATGATACTGCCTCGGAAACCCAAGGAGGGGTTGCTATGAATCATCGATGGCACATAATAACAACAACACCACTTTGGAAAAGTGGTAGTTTCTGAAGTTTAAACACATAGTTAAGCTGTGACCCAGCAATTCCCTTCCAAGTATAGTCACAAGTCAAATGAAAACATGTCTACACAAATACTTGTACGTGAATTATTCATTCATTATTCATAATAGCCATAAAGTAGAAACAACCCAAATGTCTTTCAGCTGATGAATGGATAAATAAAATGTGATGTATCCATGCAATGGAATATTATTTGGCCATAAAAATGAATGAAATATACACACACAAAAGGAATGAACTAATGATGATGCTACATCATAGATGGACCTTGAAAACATACTGAATGAAAGAATACAGTCACAAAAGACCACATATTATATGGTTGCATTTATACCAAAGATCTGGAGTAGGCGAATGTATAAAGACAGAGAATAAATTAGTGGTTGCCTGGGGGCAGGAGTGCCAGTGGGAGTAGAGGTAGAGAGTGACTGCTAATGGGCATGGGGTTTCTTTTGGGGGTGATGAAAAATGTTCTAAAACTGATTTTTGGCAGAGGCACAACTCAGTGAATATACTAAAAACCATTGACTCACACACTTTACATGAATTAATTATAAAAACCAAAAACCCAATCCATCAAGGTGATTCCAACTCAGAAATCCTATAGGACAGAGTAAAACACCCCAGTTTCAAAGACTGTAATCTTTACAGAAGCAAACTGCCATATCTTCCTCCTGTGGAGTGAGTGGTGGGTTTGAACCACTGACCTTTCAGTTAGCAGTTGTGTACTTAACCACTTGCCATGAGGGCTCCTTTGGGTAAATTTTATGGTATGTGAATTATATCTCAATAAGGCTGTAATTTAAAAAAAAATAAAAATAAAAAAGAATGAGACTTCAGAAGGACTGAAGTGTGTATTTGATATTTAAGGGAATTTTTAAAGTTTTATAAAGAAGATGATCAGTTTGCATTCATCTGTTCATGATGGAAAAGCTACTTTTTTTTTTTTTTTCCATGTTCAACATATCCACAAAGATTGTGGCGTTTTTTCAGATTTCATCCTAAAAGTCAGAGATAACACAATTTTTTACAAAAAAAAAAAAATTTAAATTAGTGAGTCCATACTTTTCAGAAATTATTTAGGGTTCTGACATTTTTCCGCCTTGATGTATCCCATGACAAACCGGCAAATCACTTGCTTGAAATTCAGAAAGCAAAACAGCCACCCACCACCACCCTGCATGTCCTTTTACATGCAAATTTTCTGTTCTCCCAGCAGCTCTGGGTAGGTCTGCTTGTCCTTTCAAATGCATATTTCCTGGGTGAGGGTTCTGGATGGGACTCAGGTTTTTGACCTAAGTCCCTAATACCCTAAACACCAAAAAAACACAAAAAACCCAAACTCATTGCTGTCGAGTTGATGAGTTTCCAGGGTAGATTGCCCAGTTTTCCTTCCAAGGAGTGACTTGTGGGTTTGAACCACAGTCAGATGCCTTAGGCACTATGCCACCAGAGTTCCTACTGTATATATGAGGTTACTGGATTCAAAGCAACAGCTCTGTGTTTCTTTGAAGCAAATCCTAGTTACCCTGTTAGCATATCCAATCAAGTATTTATTCAACCTGAATTTTGCCCCAAGTCAGTCCAGGAGCAGTTTTCCTATGCTTCATTAACCTATCTGCTGCTCCAGCATAAAGTCTCTTACTTTCCTTGAGCCATTACAGATAATAACAACTAAAGTAACCATCTAATTTCTGAGTTTCACTTCTCATGCCCCTTTGTTCTTTCTCTTATGAAGCCCTATGCTTCTGTGAGTTTGGAGCCATTGCCGTGAATCCCACTTCTGATGCCAACTGTAAAAATGGTGTGGTGGAGTAGGCCTCTGACCTCCCCTGACTTCACAAAGGGAAAGGAAAGTCAAATCAACAGCCCAAAACTGATTCCTGTGTGGTGGAGGTCAGACATGCCTCTACCCTCCAGCCTTTTCATCAATTCTGACACCAACCATCTCTCCCATGGCACTCTCTACTTCTCTGCTGGGTTCAATAACTCATTGCAGTGGCCACAGAGAGCTCACAGACAATATGGGGTTTATTGGGGGGAAGTAACAGGTTATATAATTCAGGATCAGGAAAGATTCAAGACACAGTTCTTTCATCAGGACAGCAAGTTCTCAGCTGTGCCTATAGTCAGGCTTCTTTCCCTGGCCGCTGCCTTGCTCAAACAAATATTACAAAGTTCTTTAGCTCCATCAAGTGTCCAAAGGCTCTCTGCTTCATCGGCAGGCCTCCTGCACAAAGGCACTCAAGTTTCTTGCTCTGTGGGCTGGGAAGCCCAGTGCACCATCTCCTGCCAGTTTCCTGGTTCTGCTGCCTCTGCTACTGCCATTTCTCTGCTGCTGCTTCTTGCTGTCTCTTGTCATCCACCCAGTGTTTTTGGTGGAAATTATAATACCAAGTCTGGAAAGCCCCTAAAAAGGCACCCAACACACCACAGTGACTCCATGTGTTGCAGAGTAGAACCTTTTAGCAGCAGATCACCAGACCTTTCTTTCAAGGTGTTTTAGGATAGGTTCAAAGCTTCAACCTTTCAGTAGAAGTCAATCAATAAACCATTTGTGCCACCCAGGAACTCCTATGGAGAGATTAGAGGACTGGACCATGTCAAAGTGTGTCATGGAGTGAATTATGTTCCCTTAAAATATTTGTCAATTTGGTTGAGCCATGATTCTCAGTGATTTGGCAGTATGTAATGAGGTAATTTGGCAGTTATGCAATGATGTAATCATCCCCCATGATGCAACCTGATGTAATCAGCCAGTCAGTAGTAAGGGGATTAGGGTAGAATACAATACCCTTAATCAGGTCATAGCCCCATTTCAATATAAGGGAAGTTTCCCTTGGGTGTGACTTGCATCATCTTTTATCTTACAAAAGATAAAAGGAGAGAGAATCAAGCAGAGAGAGAGGGACATGAGTACCACCAAGAAAGAAGAGCTGGGAGCAGAGTGTGTCCTTTGGACCCAGGGTCCCTGGGCTGGTAACCTAGACTCAGGAGAAGATTGATGCCAAGACACATGTACATCTCCAAGGAACACCAGACCCATAGATGTTGAAAGGAGGCAAGGACTTTCCTCCAGTGCTGACAGAGAAACCCTTTTCCTAGAGCCAGTGCTCTGAATTTGGACTTCTAGCTGCCTAAACTGTGAGAGAACAAATTGCTGTTTGTTTAAGCTGCCTACTTCTGGTATTCCTACTATTGCAGTACTAGGTAACTAAGATAAGGTATAAGTGGTTAAAGAGTTATAGGAAGAGTAGGTTGTGGTCAGTACATTACATGTTAGGATTTAAGATTCCTAAGATAGTCTAATTCAGGATGATGAAAAAGAAAGGTGGGGCTCTGGGAGTGGGTGGCTATAACGGTGTAAGGGTTTATAGTTCCTTAGGTTCAGGGTAAGGAGGAGGTTAGGGTGTTGGTTGGTTGGGTCATCCACAGAAATCTTGAAAATTCCCAGATGTCAAGGTGCTAAATAAACAAGGGAGTGTGCACAGAAAACCTATAAAGTAAAAGAGCCTGTATTTTAAAGGGTAGTTTGGATGAGTCTGAGGGAGTACAGATACTAAAATGACAATATGTTAGATCCTGGACTATGTGAAAAAATCCATTTCAAACTGGTTCTAGGGGTCTTTGGGGGGGAAGAACTAAGTTACAGTTAAGGCAAAGAGTTGAAGAAAATATTATAAAGAGTGTGGGAATAGCAGGAAATTGATCTGCCGTGCAATAGAGTAGCTTAGTGCGTAAGGCACTTGACTGCTAACCAGAAGGCTGGCGGTTCAAACCCACCAGCCACTCCTCGGAAGGAAGGTTGGGCAATCTACTTCCGTAGTGATACTGCCTTGGAAACCCAAGGAGGGGTCGCTGTGAGTTGGTCCGACTCGACGGCACATAACAACATCAAGAATGGAAGGAGTCAGCACAAAGGTGGAGGGAGAGAAATGAAGCATAGGGATTTCTACAGCAATACTGCAGACTCATCAGCTCAGCAGGAGCTGTCCTCCAACACTCGTCCAGGTGGCACTGCTGCTGGTGGGAATGTGATGCTTTTAGAAGCAATGAGAAGGATGCTAAGGCTCTCCCCAGGACACCACTTCTCCCTCAGCCTCTTCACTCTGCCCCTCCACTGTTCCTTCCCAGTATTGATGCATCAGCTGCTGCCTTCTCTTTAAGAACCAGTGCATCCTGGAGCTTCCCAAAGGCTAAATCTTGCCTCTCCAAGGCTATCATATCCATAATACTGTAACTCTAAGTTGATGACTCCAACATGTACGTCTCTAGTCTATACCTCTAAACTGGTCTCTTACTTGGTATTAACAACATCTAGTACCCACCACCCCCATCCCAGCACCCCATCCTCTCACCATTGCAGCCAAAGTGATTTTTTAAAAAAAACCTCAAATCTGATTTTTTTCACTGCTTAAACTCTTTAATAACTTCCCATTGCTTTTAAGATTGAACAAAATCCCTGGCATGGCCTCCAAGGTCCTCCATGGTCTGGCCTCTGCATGCTTTCCTCCATTCTCATCTTACAGCTCCTGCTAGCTCTTGGGGCTTTGGGCCCACTCGCTTTCTTCAGGTCCTACTGAAAGCCCATACTTCCTCCTGCCACAGGTATTTGCTCATACTCCTCCCTCCTAGCGCCAACTCCTCATCATTCTTTAAAGTACAATTAGAGACATCTCCTGTTCACCCTCTCCTTTGGTCAGCTTCCTTTTCTTCATACTTATTTTGTCATTATACATCCCTTTGAGTGGTTCTAACATTTGACTAATGTCTATCACCTTCACTAGTCTGTAAGCTCCCTGGGCCTAGGGACCATGTGTTTCAATTATCTTTGTCACCCAGCAACTGATTTTGAATAAACCAATGACTGCTTACGCCATGATTAGAGTCATGACTGGTGAGTGGTGGCTTTTTACCAACCTAGCCTTTGTCATCTCCTTGGAGACACTGTAGACCACAGCCCTGTCCCTTGCTGAGAGTGAGAAGGGTGAGAGTGACCAAGAGCTTATGCTTGGAGGTAGATTGATCTAGGTCCATTTCAGCCTCATGCTTAGATTCAGGTCAAAACATTCTTTCTCAATGCTGAGGTGTACTTCCCAATGAACTCCACTAGGCGGCACACAATACCAGTTTGTCCCATGGTTCATGCTGCTAAGTTCATTCTTTTGGTTTAGGTGGTGTCAGCACGGAGCTGTGATGTTGCTAGTGGCTGTCCAGTTGATTTGGACTCGTGGTGATGTCCTGTGTCAGAGTAAAACTGCTCCATAGGGTTTTCAAGGCTGTGACCTCTTGGAAGCAGACTGCCAGGCCTGCCTTCCGAGGTACCTCTGTGTGGTTTCCATCCACCAGCCTTTTGCCTGGTCATGAAGCATTTGACGGTTTGCTCCCTCAGGAACTTCTGTGATGAAAGGGTTAAATGAAGGATGTATGTAAGGAGTCTGACCGAAAACTCTGATGTCTTGCCTGTCCCCCTTTTAACTTTGCCTTTTGGGCAGGTACACAACCTTTCAGAGTAAATTTGCCACAAGTGCCTCTTGATGAAACTCATAGGTATCATTGACTTGAGACTATGTTTATTTTTTATTATGAAAAATTTGAAACATATGCAAAGTATAATGAATGTCAGTGTATCACCCCATTCCAACAATTATCAGCATTTTGCCAGTTTCATTTCTTTCCTTTTTTTTTCTGATACATTTTAAAGCAATCCTAGACATCATATAATTTCATCCATAAATGCTTCAGTATGCATTACTATTAGAGAGGAAACTATACACACACACACATAAAATCATAATGCCATTATCACACCCAACAAAATTTAAAATGTCTTAGTATCACCTAATAACCAAACCACATCCAAAGCTCTGGAATTACTTTTGATTTCTATCCTTTGAACCCCTCTTCTTTTACCTAATACACAGATCCCGTAATTCGACAGGTGCCATTTGGGAAAAACGGTCACTTCTGAGTTCCCCTCAGTCCACTGGTCTGGTTTGGCAGGTAAGTCCTAGTGGCAGATGCACATTAGTGGAGATATTAGGCATTGGTTCAGTATGTTCAGAAATTGCTACAAGACTTCTCAAACTGTGACGTGCACAAACATCATCAGGGGGTCATGTGACAAATGGCAGGTTCTGATTCTGTAGGTCTGGAGTGGGGTCTGAAATCCCGCATTTCCCAACAAGAGCCCAGATAATGGCTGTAAGGCTGGTTTGCAGAGAACACTTTGGGTCGCAAGGGGCTTCATGAAAGGCAAAATCTTGACATTTTGGATATACAGTCTGATCGGAAGGAAACAAGCTAAGTAATGTCAAAAGTCCCTGTTACCACTTAAATTCTGAGTCCTGTTTCTAACACCTAGCAGCTGCAGAAGTAACAAAGAACAATGACTCCATTCCTGTATCTGGGAAGAAAAAAAGCAAATGAGAAGTGAAACAACAACAGACAATCTGATAAGTAGAGGTAGGTTTGTTCCAGTGTCACTGCTAGAGTCTAGTTCCATGTAATGGAAGGACTACCCAGACTGTCACTAAGACATTGTTCTTACCTTTTTGTGATATCTGTTTCTCTGGGCAGGTAACTATGTAGTTAAAAGCCTCAATAGACCATGCTATGGAGGTATGGCCCAAGAATTTGTAAAGGGATTTTAACAACCTCATGGATGGAAGTCTGGGCACCTAAAGTTTAGAGAGCAGCTACCTCAGCAGTTAATTGTAGTCACTAGAAATGGGGAGTGGGGGGGAGCATGGTGCGAAAGTGTAAACAGTTTACTCATACATTCATTTATCATGTTGGTATGGCATTTGGGCAGTCGTTGAATATATACTGAGCATCTACTATGTGAGAAACAAGACAGAAACATAGTGGTGGCAAACAATTAAGACAATTGCAGGTATTGAGAAGTGCTAGAAAGAATTGTAAAGGATTGAAACAGATCCCAGATTTCCTAAACTTCAGCCTTTACCTCCTTTCTTTCTTATCTCTCCTCCCTTTTCTCACACTTGTCTATCTCCCTCTCCCTTGAACTCTAAGTGGCATTAGACAGTTAACAGACAACCAGCAAGGCTTATAAACATAGCTTTCAAAAGAACTGTTTTAACAGCTGCCGACATAAGATTGCAACGGTGATCCTGAGAAAGAGGCATGAAACTGCCAAACATAGTCCAGCTGTTCCAGCTGCAGTTTTGCAGCAGTTACACATAAAGAAAATTACAGCCTGAGACAACACCACATCCACTCACCTTATAACAACTCTAGTTCTTCTTCAGGTTGGGGAGCTGCCTAATTTTGAGGTGCTACCTGATGTATACCAAACCAGAAACCAAAAAACCAAAACCAAACTCACTGGCGTCGAGTTGGATCTGACTCAGCGACCCCTCCTTGGATTTCCAAGACGGTATTACCACAGAGGTAGATTGCCCAACCTTCCTTCTGAGGTGTGGCTGGTGGGTTTGAACTGCCAGCCTTCTGGTTAGCAGACACATGCCTTAGGCATTACACCACTAGAGCTCCTGATGTATACCAGCTGTATTGATAAAGATTTAATCTCTACCTGAGTGAGTTTGACTATTTTTTTTTTTTTTTTTTACTCTTTGACAGAGTATAAAAGAGCTCAATTAAGGGAGAAGGGGCTCCTCTGGCTGGGGTGGTCAAGGAACATGGCTCTGAGGACTCAATAGAATGGAGACCAAATAATGAAAAGGAGGCCACCTTGAGAAAAGGTGGGATAGAATGTTCGGAATAGCAAGTGCAAGTGCAAAGGTCTGGAAATGGTGGAAAGGACAGCATGGATGTAGAGAGTGAGTGAGGTACAAAGAGCCTGGGGGGTTGGGAAGCCCCTGGAGGTTTTGTTTGTTTGACTAGTTTTACTGAGATATACTTCACGTACCATACATTTCATCCATTTAAACTGTATGATTAAATATGGTTTTTAATGTACTGTTAGAGGTATACATCACCATGATTTAATTTTAGAATATTTTCATTACCCCTTAAGTAACTTTGTCTCTACTAGTAGTCACTCTCCATTCCCCACTCTCTCAATACCCTGGCAACCACTACTCTGTTTCCTAGAGAGTTTTTAAAGAGTAGGCTAGTCTGGACATTTCATATCAGTGGGAGTCGTAATTCTCTGGTCTTTTATGACTTCTTTCACTTAGCATCAAGTGTTCGTGGTTCATCCGTGTTCTAGCATGTGTTGTACTTCATTCTTTTTTTATCAAATAATATGCCATAGTATGGATATAGCACATTTTATTTATCCATCCATCAGTTGATAGGCGTTTGGGTTGTTTCTGCTTTTTGACTATTACAAATACTATGAATGTTCATGTACAAGTTTTTGTGTGGACATATGTTTTCATTTGACTTGGGTATGCCTAGAATGGAATTGGTGGAACGGATGGTAACTCTGTTTAACCTTTTGAAGACCTGACAAACATTTGTTATTATCTGGCTTTTTTGTTAGTTGGTGTGAAGGGTATGTATCTTGCTGTGGTTTTGATTTGCATTTCCCTAATCACTGAATCTCATTTTTTAATTGGGATTTTTGTCTTTTTGTTGTTAAACTATAAGCATTCTTTATATATTCTAGATACTAGTCCTTTTTCAGTTATGTGATTGGAAGACATTTTCTCCCATTCTGTGTTTGTCTTTTTACTTTCTTGGTGATGTCTTTGAAGCACAAAAGTTTAAAATTTTAATTGGGTCCCATGTAATCCAATTTTTCCTTTTGTTACTTGTGCTGTTGGTGTCATGTCCAAGAAACTGTTACCTGACCTAAGGTCATAAATATTTACTTTCAAGAGTTTTATAGCTTTGGCTCTTACATGTAGTTTATGATCTGTTTTGAGATCATTTTTGTGTGTGGTGTGATGTAGACATCCATCTAATTGCTTTTGCCTGTGGATATCTGCCCACACCACTCATTCTGGCACCATTATATCAGTACCATACTGTTGTGATTACTGTATCTTTGTGGGAAGTTATTAAGTTGGAAAGTGGGAATCAATTTTGTTCTTTTTCTTGATATTTTGTCTGTTGTAGGACCTTTGCATTTCCATATGAATTTTAGGATCAGCTTGTCAATTTCTGCAAAGAAACCTGCTGGCATTTTGATAGGTATTAGATAGAATCTGTAGATCAACTTGGGACGTATTGCCATCTTAACAATATTAAGCCTTCCAATCTAAAAATATAGACTGTCTTCCCATCTAGTTAGGTCATTTAAACTTTTTTTCAACAGTGTTTTATATTTTTCACTGTACAAGTTTTACACTTCTTTTGTTAAATTCATTTCTAAGTATTTTATTTTTTAATGCTGTCATAAATGAAATTATTTTTTCAATTTTATTTTTAGTTGTTTTTTGCTAAAAACAAAACAAAACTCCACTGTATCGAGTTGATTTTGACTTGTAGTGACCCCATAGGGCAGAGCATAGGGTTTCCAACCTCATAGGGTTTCCAAGGCTGTAAATCTTTACAGTCACAAACTGCCTCATCTTTCTCCCATGGAGTGGCTGGTAGGTTTGAGCACCATCCTTTTTTTTTTTTTTTTTTTCCAATTTTTATTGTGATTTGGGTGAAAATTTACAGAGAAAATTCATTTTTCATACAGAAGTTCATACACATTTTGTTGCATGACATTGACTACAATTCCCCACAATGTAACAGGTCTTTTCCTCCTCCTGGGAGGAGAGTTACTTCTTCCCTGTGTCCTTTCCTGTGCATTACTGTCCCCTGAGCTATCTCCCTGTGTAAATACTGCCCTTCTGTCCGCCCATGATTGACCATTCTAAGGAGTATCTCTACCTGGTGTAAATGTTCACCCTATATGTTAGTCTAGGAGCTCTGGTAGCATAGTGCCTAAGGCATTTGACTGCTAACCAGAAGGCTGGCGGTTCAAACCCACCAGCCACTCCTCGGACAGAAGGTTGGGCATTCCTACTTCCGTAGTGATACTGCCTCGGAAACCCAAGGAGGGGTCACTATGAGTCGGGGCCGACTCAATGGCAAATAACAACAACAACAACATATGTCTGTCTGTTGTTTGCCTGGAAGCCGTGGGAGTGAGTTCAGTTCCTGACCTGAAGGATAACTAATGGCTACAGTCTTGTGGCATAGTATGTAAGGCATTTAACTGCTAACCAGAAGGCTAGCGATTCAAACCCACCAGCCACTCCTCGGAAGGAATCTTGGGCAATCTACTTCCATAGTGATACCACCTCGGAAACCCAAGGAGGGGTCACTATGAGTCTGATCTGACTCGATGGCAAACACAACAACAACATAGTCTTGGGGGTCTCACTAGGCTCTATCATTGAACACCATCCTTTTGGTTAGCAGCCGAGTGCCTTAATCACTGTGCCACTAATTGATTTGTTTATATTGACCTTGTATCCTGCAACTTTGCTAAATTCCTTTATTAGTTCTAGTAACTTTTTAGTAGATTCCTTAAGGATTTTTTATACACAAAATCATGTCATCTGCTAGGCTCTTAAAAGCTTATGAGCGACTGTATCCGTATGTTCTGTAAGAATTCCCAGATGTATAGTAGAGCTGACAAGGGACAAGGTTGTAGTCACTTCTTGGTCACAGCCAGCCACCCAGAGGGAGTGACGAGTTGACCCTGTGGGCTCGGGACCATAGTCGCAAGGGACACCAAGCTCAATTGGCATAACATACTAGACAAAACATTGTTCCACCTCCTACTCTGGCAAGTAGTGACTGGGATCTTAAAAGCTTGCAAGCAGCCATCTATAGGGAATGAAGGGTCTCTCCTCATCCAAAGCAAAGAAGAATGAAGAAAACCAAAGATTCATGGAAACAATTAGTCCAGGCGACTGGTACACCATGCGATCCTCAGCCTATACGACTATGAGACCAGAAGAACTAGGTGGTGCCTGGCTACCACTGTCAACCACTTGGAGGGGGATCTATGGAGGAAATCCTGGATAGAGAGGGAGAACAATGTGGATCAAAACGCAAAATCATTTTGGGGTAAAAAAAAAAAAAAAGGGTGGGGGGACCAGGTTTGCTGGTCTGATAGAGCCTGGTGGAACCACTGAGACTATGGCCCCTAGTTGCCCTTCAGGTCTGGAATTGAACCCACACCTGTGGCTTCCAGCCAAGCAAAAGACAGGCATAGGAGTTGAACATTTACCTGAGGTAGATACACTCCTTGGAGAGAACAATCATGGGAGAAGGAAGGGCTGTGTATGCACAGGGAGACAGCTCAGGAGGCAGGAATGTGTGGAGGGATGGACACAGGGAAGAGGTCACTATTGAGAGGAAGTGGGAGGGGAGCTGTTGCATTGGGGTAAATTGTAGTCAATGTCATGAGATGAAGTGTATGTGAACTGCTGTATGGAAAGTGAATTTGCTCTGTAAACTTTCACCCAAATCACAGGAGAAAAAAAAAAGCTCATGAGTGGCCATCAGAGTTGCAGCTATTGGTCTCTCCTCGTTTGGAGCAAAGAAGAGTGAAGAAAATCAAAGACATATGGAAACAATTAGACCCAAGGACTGATGCACCATGAGAACCTCAGCCTGTACAACTCTGAGACCAGAAGAACCTTCAACCAAACAGTAGACAGACATACAAATTTAAAAATACACCAGAGAGGTGTAATATTTAGATTGATCAACCACAGGAGATCAGAAAGGCAGCATTTGCTCAGGGAGACAGTTTGGAAGTGAGCAATGCATAGGAAAGAAGGACACAGGGAAAAGGTAACCACAGGGAGGAAGTGTGAAGAGAGTTGTTACATTATGAAGGTGGCAATCAGTGTCACAAAACAAAATGTGTATGAACTGTTGAATGGAAAATGAATTTTCTCTGTAAACTTTCACCCAAAGCACCATCAAAAGTTAAAACAACATCTGTAAAAAGAGATCATTTTCTTTCTTCCTTTCCAGTGTGAATGCCTTTTAGAATTTCTTGACCATTTGCCCTGGATAAACTCTCCAGTACAGTATTGAATAAAGGTAATGAAAGTGAACCTCTTTGTTTTCTTCCTGATCTTGGGGAAAAGCATTTATTCTTTCACATTAAGAGTGATGTTAGCTGTGAGTTTTTAGTAGATGATCTTTATCAGGTTGGAGAAGTTCCATCTACTACTAGTTTGGTGAGTGTTTTTAATCAGGAAGGGATGTAAGATTTTGTCAAATGCTTGTTCTGTATTTATTCAGAAAATCATGTCTTTTTTCTCCTTTATTCTATTAACTGAGTACATTGCATTAAATTTGCTAGTATTCTGTTGAGGCTTTTTCTACCTGTATTCATAAGAGATATCAGTCTGTAGTTCTCTTTTTTTCTGTGATGTGTTTGTTTGATTTTGGTATCAGGATAACAGAATGAGTTAGGAGGTATTCTCTCTTCTTTGTTTTGGAAGAGTTTGAGAGGATTCATACTAATTCTTTAAATATTTGGTAGAGTTAATTAGTGAAGCCATCTAGGCTTGGGCTTGTTCTTTGAGGGACGCTTTCAAAGTACTCAAGTCAATCTCTTTATTTGTTATAGATCTTCTATTTCTGTTCAGATTTTCTATTTCTTCTTGTGTTTGTTTTGGTGGTTTGTGCCTTTTTAGAAGTTTTTCCATTTCCTTTAAGTTATCTAAGGCACTTGACTGCTAACCAGAAGGCTGGCGGTTCAAATCCACCAGCCACTCCTCGGAAGGAAGGTTGGGCAATCTACTTACGTAGTGATACCACCTCGGAAACCCAAGGAGGGGTCGCTATGAGTTGGATCTGACTCTATGGCACATAACAACAACAACAATTTGTTGGCATATGGTTGTTAATAGAATTCCCTTATAATTTTTTAAATTTAAGTCAATAGTAACATCCCTCTTTCATTTCTACTTCAATAATTTCAATCTTCTATTATTTTTTTCATCAATCTAGGTAGAGATGCATCAGTTTTGTTGATCTTTTCTAAGAAACAAATTTGGTTTCATTGATTTCTTTCTATTTTTTGTTTTATATTTCATGTATTTCTATTTTAATCTTTATTATTTCCTTCTTTCTGCCTGGTTTGGGTTTAGTTTGTTCTTCTTTTTCCTATTTCTTAAGGTTGGAGGTTGGTTGATTTGAGATCTTTATTCTTTTTTAATACAGGTGTTGACAGCTATAAATTTCAGTCTCAGCATTGCTTTAGCTGCTGCATCCCATAAGTTTGATGTGTTGGGTCTTCATTTTTGTTTCTATTCACATAACTGTCCCTTTATTCACTTGGTATTTATTAAATATTTATATACATGACATTTTAATCTGAGATTTAGCACTTGGATTTTTCACTTGGAAATTCAAAAATGACTTTTCAATAAAACAATATTATTGAAAATGTAATTGCTTTCTATTTATAAAACTTTAAAGTGCAATTTTTTTTTTTCACTTGGAAATCATTTAACAGAAACAGTGGTGAACAACGTTGGCTTTTCTCATGACAATACCATTCTTGCTGCTAAGTCATAGTAACTGGAGTGATGTAGACATTTTGCATTTTGAGTTCAAGAAGATTTTAGCTTTACCTGAGTTGCCGAGTCAACTCTACTTTGTTCAGTATTTTAGGAAAATATTTAATATGTGAATTCTAAGTAGCATAAATATGAAAAACTTAATTGCATTTACAAAGATCTAAGAAATTCTATAAATACCCTATCACCTTCATTTCATAAACAGATGAATAGAGGAGACATGGTGAGGGAATTTTACTCAGCTCTTTTTTTTTTTTTT
>NW_006921654.1:9454691-9457868 GCF_000298275.1 Orycteropus afer afer
TTTCTGAGGCAGTATCACTACGGAAGTAGGATTGCCCAACCTTCCTTCCGAGGAGTGGCTGGTGGGTTTGAACCGCCAGCCTTCTGGTGAGCAGTCCCATATAGATATAGATGTTAAAAGAGCATAGTGGTCAAGGCACACGTTCTTTACTAGTTAAGCTAAACTATTATTTGGTTTAAAGAAGACTTCAAGGGATATTTTTGGTTTAAGTTTGTATAAAGATTATTTGAGGATAATAGTTTTGGGGGTTTATCCATTCTCCATGGCTCCAGAAAGTCTGGAGTCCATGAGAATTTGAAATTCTGTTCTGCATTTTCCCCTTTTTGATCAGGACTTTTCTGTAGAACCTTTGATCAACATATTCAGTAATGATAGATGGGCCTCATCCAGTTCTTCTGGGCTTATGGCAGAGGAGGCAGTTGTTCATGAAGGTAATTAGCCATGTATCCATTTCCTCCTCCTATATTCCTGGCTCTCTTTCCTCCTCTCTTGCTCCAGGTGAATAGAGACCAATTGGTGGATTTTAAGACCCTATGTGTGACCAACAAATTTAGAGGTAGAACAGAAGTGCTAAACATGTTATTAGGCCAACAAAAAACATTTGCCATTTCAACAATCTTCACTTGTGTGTAGTTCAGTGATATTAAGTATGTTCATCATGTTGTTCAACCATCACCATTTTAACTGTTCCTGAGTTTTTCTGTCGTTCTTACTGGAAATTCGCTGTCCCCTAAGAGTTGAATCTTCCTTTACGCCCCGCTCCACTCATCTAGGGTAACCACTAATAAAGTTTGATCATGATAAATTTGTGTTTTCTAGACGTTTCATGTAAATGGGATCATACAATGTTTATCCTTTTGTGATTGCCTTATTTCACTCAGCATGATGTTTTCAGAGTTCACCCATGTTGTAGCATGCACCAGGGATTTGTTTGTCTTTGTGGCTGAATAATATTCCATAGTATGTATGTACAAAAATTATTTTGTTTATCCATCCATTTACTGATGGACCTTTAGGCTATTTTCACCTAATAATTTTATTTATTTCTGGGAACTGCTGAACAGAAGAGATACAAATGAAGAGACATACAGGGTGAGGTCTAGGAGGTTTCCAACTTGGAACTTCCATATACCAAAGCATGGATTACCTTGCCATATGCATCAGTGTCTTTTGCCAACCAGGAAGCCCCTGGAGCTTCCATGTCCAGAGCTTTTATTGGGACATCATTTCATAGGTAAGTGATTGAATCATGCCTCTTCTCCCTGAGGTCAGCTGATACCATTCCATTGTCTTTTGGGCCTGACCAGCCCCAAACTGAAGTCACTCATTAGCATAAACCCTCAAGTGTGGTCTGGAGGCCTTATCCAAGACACTTCAATGACTGGAGAGATTCCAAAGTTTTAGAGGTTCTGTCTCTAGAACCAAGGATAAAGGTCAGATTGTTAGGGTTAAGTTAAATTCTTTACCCCACAATATTAAAGGCAGGCACCAGTCCATTTGACAAACCTTGAAACCACTTTTAGACTTCTTCCAGGTTGTGGTTGGCATGACATCTGCTACATACAGGCATTAAAAGAAAGTTGATGAGTGATATTTCCACTTTCTTCCAGGTCCCTCAACTCTAGAAGTCCCTACTTCATTTTTTTTCCCCCAAGACACAGCTCATTATTAAACTCATTATTAAACTAAGTTAAACATACTTTATATTGCTCCTATGTTTTCATACGAATGGTATTCACACTTTTTTTTTCTTTCTTTTACCTTTTCCTTCACCTAAGTTAATATGTGGCTACCATGCAGTTAGTGATTTACCCTCCCTTCCCCATCCACCTCTGGTAATCATCAAGGAATATTTCTCTTTTTGTGAAACCCTTTTCTTGACTTTTTACAATAATGGTCTCATACAATATTTTGTCCTTTTGTGACTGACTAATTTCATTCAGCACAATGGCCTCTAAGTTCATCCATGTTGTGAGATGTTTCACAGATTCATCATTGTTCTTTAACATTGCGTAGTATTCCACTGTGTGTATGTATCATAGTTTGTTGATCCATTCCTCCATTGATGGATGTTTAGGTGGTTTCCATCTTTTTGCTATTGTGAATAGTGCTGTGATGAAAATGGGTGTGCATATATCTGTGTCATGGCTTTTATTTCTCTAGGATATATACCTAGAAGTGGGATTGCTGGATCATATTTGCCATCCTTTTTTGATATCTTTAGTTGACTACCAAATAGTGTAGGTTCTTGGTTATGGTCTCCGTCATTATTTCTGATGGAGGATTTTTGGCAGAGAATTGACATAATCTAAATTACTCTGTAGATAGGTCACTCTGGCTGGTAAGTGTAGAGTGAATTTTGAGAGAGCAAAGAGAGACAGTTAAGAGGCTGTTGTTGAGGCTGGGTTGGGTGAACATTGTAGTAAAAATGGTTTGATTTAGGGTAAATTTCAGAAGTCAACTAAAAAGACTTGCTGATGGATAGGATGTGCAAGGTGAAGGAAAAGAAAGAATCAAAGATTACTCCATTACCCTAAGCAGTTTCATTTAATTGTACCTTGTAATTTCAGTGCCATTTTGAGGATGAAGAGGCAATAAAAAATAAGTCAGAAACTTTTGGTTTGGAGATTTGGCTAATACCCAGATTGTCAAGCACTCAGGCAACAATTATTATTATTGCTTCCAGGTGGCATGTGATTGATTAGCCCATATGTTACATTCTATTAACACATGCAGTTCTTGAGAGAATTAACATAATTTCCAGCTTCTCTCCCTGTAGTAAGCTCACTATTAAAAATATAAGTCAACTTAATTTTCAATTTCCACTTCACCCCCATCTCCCATTCCACTTGACCCAGCACTTCAGAACTGTTATCTCCACCATTCAACTTTCCTTATTTCTCTCAAATAGGAAATTTTTAAATGTTGGCTCCTTCTTATCTGAATCTTTAACCATAATACATGTATCTCAAAATAGAGCATTCTGTCATTGGTTAAATGTGCCTTTTCCTTAAATATTGCATAAAGGACAAGTCTATCACATATAATGCAGATGGGGCCAACGTCTTTAGAGTGCCTACTCTGTCCTCGGAAGGAAGGTTGGGCAATCCTACTTCCGTAGTGATACTGCCTCGGAAACCCAAGGAGGGGTCGCTATGAGTCGGGGCCGACTCGACG
>NW_006921654.1:9465083-9466060 GCF_000298275.1 Orycteropus afer afer
ACATACACTTTGTCTCATGACATTGACCACAATTTACCACAATGCAACAGCTCCCCTCCCACTTCCTGCCGATAATTACCTCTTCCCTGTGTCCATCCCTTCATGCCATCCTGCCCCCTGAGCTGTCTCCCGGTGCATGAGCAGCCCTTCTTTCTCCCATGATTGTTCTCTCCAAGGAGTATATCTACCTTAGATAAATGTTGAACTCATATGCCTGTCTTTTGCTTGGCTGGAAACCCCAGGTGTGGGTTCAATTCCAGACCTGAAGGGCAGCTAGGGGCCATAGTCTCAGTGGTTCCACCAGGCTCTATCGGATCAGCAAAACTGGCCCCCCTCTTTTTTTCCCCCCAAAATGATTTTGAGTTTTGTCCAGGATCTGCTACATAGATCCCCTTCCAAGTGGTTGACATCGGTAGCCGGGCACCATCTAGTTCTTCTGGGCTCATAGTCGTATAGGCTGCACATTGGATGGTGTACCAGTTGCTAGGACTGATTGTATCCGTGAATCTTTGGTTTTCTTCATTCTTCTTTGCTTTGGATGAGGAGAGACCCATCGTTGCATCCAGATGGCAGCTTGCAAGCGTTTAAGATCTCAGTCACTACTCACCAGAGTAGGAGGTGGAACAATGTTTTATGTAGTATGTTATGCCAATTGAGCTTGATGTCCCCTGTGACTATGGTCCCGAGCCCACAGGTTCAGCTACTCAGTCCCTCTGGGTCTTTCTGGGTGACCAAGCAGTGACTACCACCTTGCCTCTTGTCAGCTCTACTATACACCTGGGAATTCAGATCATACACATAAACTTACAGGACTGTTATCTGCCAACCCTATACATGTTCTTGGGTACACTCCCCACTTTATAGACATACCTACTAGTTCATTCTGTCCACCCATCTATCCACCTGTATACCCATGTTTGCCTTCACTGACAACGCAGTACTGTATGTGCAAAAGGGTTCATCTTTGTTGTCTGTAC
>NW_006921654.1:9466890-9468990 GCF_000298275.1 Orycteropus afer afer
ATCGTCCTTGGTGAAGTGTCTATTCATGTCTTCTGCCCATTTTTTAATTGGATTGTTTGTCTTTTTGTTATTTAGGTGTTGGAGTTTTCTATAAATTCTAGAGATAAGTTCCTTGTCAGATATGTCATTACCAAATATTTTTTTCCCAATCTGTAGGTTCTCTTTTGACTCTTTTGGAGAAGTTTTTGGAAGCACATAACAATTTAATTTTTAGAAGGTCCCAATCATCTGGTTTCTCTTCTGCTTTTTGTGCATTTTGAGTTATGCTTGATAGTCTGTTTATGGCCTATATTACAGCTCAGGGCCAGAATTTTTATTTTTCAGGCAGAGAAATATATTAGGGTTTCTCAACAGCTATACTATGGACATTTGGAGCCAGGCGAACCGTATGGGGCAGTTCTGTGATGTCCTATAGGGTTGCTATGAGTTAGAATTGACTCAAAGGCACACAACAGCAACAGTTGTTTCTTGTGGGAGCTTCTGTGCATTTGTGCATTGTTGTTGTTGTTAGGTGCCCTCAAGTCAGACCCGACTCATAGCAACCCCTCCTTGGGAGGTGGTATCACTATGGAAAGTAGATTGCCCAAACTTCCTTATAGGATGGTTAGTGTTCCTTATGTCTACCCACTAGATGCCAATAGCACCCCATCCCCCAGACAATGTCTCCAGACATTGTCAAATGTCCCCTGGGGCGTGAAATCACCCTTGGTTCAGAACCACTGATAAACGGGATCTGATCAGAGAACATCCATCTCCTCATCCTATCAGTATGTTTAGAAATGGCCAGAGGGCTCAAGACCTGCTGTGAAGCATTACCTGAATAAAGAAGTTTCCAGAAATAGTCTAAAACAGTCCTTGAAAGTCAAGATCAGCATTTTTACCATGTTATTGACAACTAATATTTAGTAAGTGCTTCTTAAGTGCCAGGCACTTGTGAAAAAACAGTTGCCTAGCAGTCAGTTTTCTGACTCATGGTGACCCCAGGTACATCAGAGTAGAACTCTGCTCCATAGAGTTTTCAAGGGCTGACTTTTTGGATGTAGATCACCAGACCTTTCTTCTGAGGTGCCTCTGGGTAGACTTGATCCTTCCGCCTTTTGGTTAGCAGCAGAGCAGTTTAACCATTTGTACCTTATAGATGCCCATTAAATGTGTTGAATGAATAAAGAAACTTTAGCTGAATGCTATGTTCAAATCTTAGTATCCTGATTGTTAACTACTTTCTCTTCAATTCTGTATTTTAAAAAAATTATCTTCCTCTGAATGACCAGAAGTCTTGTGCCTTAGGGAGGCATAGCTCTTCTTTAAAAAAATTTTATCTATTTATTTATTCAAATGTTTCTTACCTTTTTATTGTGCTTTAGATGCACGTTTACAGAGCAGAGTTTGTTTTACATTGAACATCACCTGTACATTTAGTTTCACTCATCATTTACCATCCCTAACCTTAACCCAGTCTCTTCCCCTCCCTGCCAAGTAACCCCCACCCCACCTCAGTGCCCCTTATAGTTATGCACTCCTGTGTGTCCTGCATTTCCTTCCTGCGAACATTGCCCCTCTGGTGCCCTACGTTGCCCCTCTGGTGCCCCACGGTTGATTGCTCCAAGGGATGCATTTCCATAGAGGATGTGGGTGTGTCACCCTGGGTTGAGTGGTCTGCTATACATCTTGTTTACTATTGGGCTAAGAGCCAGCCCCTGGGAGTGAGTTTTATTCCAGGCCCAGAATGTATCCCAGGGGCTCCCACCAGATTCCATCCAACCAGTAATTCTGGTCCTTATTGAGTTTTTGGATTTTGTTCCACATTTTTCCTCCCACTCGATCCAGGATCTCTAGATTTGATCCTTTCCTGAGTGGTTGGCATTTGTAGCCAGGCACCATCTAGTTCTTCTGGTAGGGAGGCATAGCTCTTGATAGAAGTGCTAGAGGTATTGGGAATTCTCAACTAATACTTATCAGAGATTTATTGTTAACTGACCTATCCCCTCACATATATTCATTTTTTATTTTGCTTTGCCAGTTCTGAAAAATTAATTCAATAGAGTCATGGTTGTGTGTGTGTGTGTGTGTATATATATATATATATATATATATATATAT
>NW_006921654.1:9469090-9473130 GCF_000298275.1 Orycteropus afer afer
ATCCTACTTCCGTAGTGATACTGCCTCGGAAACCCAAGGAGGGGTCGCTATGAGTCGGGGCCGACTCGACGGCACATAACAACAACAACAACAACAACTCTGTGCCAGGCATTATGCCAGGAATTGACTCTACCACAGTAAATAAGACAGTCCCTACCCTCAAAGATCTTAGATAAAGAACAAGTAAATTGGATGGTGTTATTACAGTGTGATAAATAATATGATGAAAGAAAGCTCATGGAAGTGACATTCAACCGAGACTTGGGGGTCATGCCAAGAAAAACTTCCAGAGATGTTTTAGTTGAGATCTAGTTGTTGTTGTTGTTGTGTGCTGTTGAGTTGGACCCGACTCATAGCGACCCCTCCTTGGGTTTCCGAGACAGTATCACTACAGAAGCAGATTGCCCCATCTTCCTTCTGAGGAGTGGCTGGTGGGTTTGAACCACCAGCCTTCTGGTTAGCAGTCAAGTGCCTTAGGCACTGTGAAATCTAAGGGACCAATATAATTAGCCAGACAAGTCAGGCTTGAGGACAGAGTAGGATATTCCAGGAGGGAGAAATAGTCTGATCTAAGATCCAGAGGAGGAGCTCTGGTGGCACAGTGGTTAAGGCATTTGACAGCTAACAGAAAGCTGGCGGTTTGAACTTACCAAGCCCTCTGTGGGCGAAAGATGAAGCAGTCTGCTTCCGTAAAGATTTACAGCGTTGGAAACCCTTTGGGGGCAGTTCTCTGTCTTGTAGGGTCACTATGAGTTGGAATCTACTCAGTGACAGTGGGTTTGGGCTTTTTTGTTTGTTTTTTTGTTTAAGGCAGAAGTGTCCATACATGGTATAATTTGGTAGAACTACATATTTGAGATGCATGGAAAGTAGACTCTAAGGGAGAGTGATAAGAGAGTGACACCGATTATGAAAGACTTTGTGAACTATATTAAGAAATACAGACTTTCTGAATTTTTAATACAGTGTAGATACTATATTGAAGTGGAGGCTAGAGGCAAGAAATACAGTCAGTAGTTCAGAAAAAAAAATATGATGGTACCATGAACAAAGCAGGAGGGAAAGACTTGCGGAAAAAGAGAAGTGCGTGAACTTAAGACATGTTGAGGAGGTAGAATTCGCAGTTGCTGGCCACTGATTGGTGGGAGAAGTTAAGGGCAAAATCCAAAGTTTTGATTTGACAACAGGGGGAAGATGGGAGGGAGACCAAGCAGGGATGAAGGTGTTTGGCATGCTCTGGGTTGGTGAAGGGGAAAATAATAAATTTCGACATGTTGAGCCTGAGGTGTCTTTTGAGACATCCAAGATAGGTAACCTGGAAGTCACAGAAGTTTTAGCTGGAGATAAACATTTGCAAGTCATCTACATAGAAGTGGTTTTTAAAATCACTTGCATAGTTGAGATAATCTAGGGAAAAAGCATAGAGTATAAAAAAGAAGAAGATCTAAGCCTGAGCCCTGAGAAATACCATCATTTAATAGCTAGATAGAAGAGAGTAATTCCATAAAAGACTGGAAAAGGGTGGCTGGAGCAGTAGAAGAAAACTAGGATACAGTGTTAGAAGGAAGAGGAAGTGGTCAGTAAGGTCATTCATTGCTGAGTAGCCAGGTGAACTGAGAACTAGAAAATGTCCAATGGAGTGAGTGAGTGACATGGAACTTAATTTTTGTTGTTAGCTAGAGCTGTTTCAGTGGGGAGAAGGGGACAAAATCAAGATTGGAATGTGCTGAGGAAGAAGTGGAAGGTGAGAAAATAGTTAATGATACAGACAACTCTTTTGAGCACTTCAGCTGTGAAGATGAGGAGAGAGATTAGCAGTGGCATAGGATATGGGAATCAGGGTGAATTTTTCCAAGAAGGGAGAGGATTGAGTAAGAGGAGTCATTTGAAGAGAAGTTGAATTTAGAAGAGAGGGGATGAATAATAATAATAACACAGTTCTTGGGGGGAGGGGATGGAGGAGCTGGCCTTAAGTAGGAGATGAAACAAATCTATATTGTAATAAAACATAAGAAGGTCTAAGATAGATTTAGGTGTTTGACATTGGGAAATTGAAGAGTTTATATCTGATGGCTTTTCTTCCAGTGATAGGGAAGATACATGGTTGGGAGATGGTTGGAGAGAGTTCTTATGGAGAAGGGAAAGTGTTGCAGGTGAGTATTGAGAAGATCATAAATTGCAGTAGATGACCCTACATTCCATGTGAACTAATCTGCTCTGTTGTGTATTTTCTCCATTCAGCCTTTGCCCACTTGGGCTTGGGAGCAGGCAAGGATACAACAGAGTTGGGTCCATCCAGGCTTACAATTCCTGAAGACACTTTACCATTCCTCACACTCTCCTGCCAGGTGTTAATAGATAGAGTAACAAAAAAGTTGTCCCCTGACCAGATAAGTTTGGGAGAACAGTTGTATACTTCACTGCATCCTTAATATGCAAACAAACATATTTGAGGTTCTGAGGGTCTTAGATTTAAAAAATGTAATAATTGTATATAATCAAGTTTTTCAAGCTTATTTGCATCCAGAATGCCTGTGTGTGTGTGTGTGTGTGTGTGTGTAGGATGCATCTGCTAAGGTCTCATTGTTTGGTTTGTGATGGATCAAAAAATCAAAGGTATCCTTCATTCACCTTAAAAAAACCAAACTCACAGCCCTCAAGTTGGATTCGACTCATAGTGACCCTTCCTTGGGTTTCCCAGGCGGTATTGCAAGGGAAGTAGATTGCCCAACATTCATTCACCTTACCTCTACTTAAAAGGACAAAGACCTTGATCCCTTCTCCAGTCAGCATGTTTATACTACCTGTAATTAGCCATTGAAATTCACATTGATTAGGGTGGAGCAGTAACTGATAACTTATGGTATACCTCATTCTTTATGAATGCTTGCTCTAAGTTTTTATTGTACTTGTTACAGATTACTGTATAAACTTAAAAAAATCCAATAAATCAGCTTCCTTATTGTTCATCCAGAACCATACGGAGTCAACTTGAAAACTGACAAGAAGGGTAGGGTCGTTGACTCAAATGGTTAGGATTAGGGTGGGGGTTGCAGAGTTAGAGTTAGTTGTATTATTATTTTAATACTAATAATAACCAACTTTTTTTATAGGCCTTTAAGTTTACAAAGTCTTTTCATGTGTGTTATTTTAATTATATTTAATTAAAAGTTACAGCTTTCACTGCTGAAAGCAAGGAACATGGTCCGAGGGGAATGACAGATAAAAAGACACGTTGAGAAAAAAGAAGAGGGGCTGAGAAAGTTAAAAATACTAAGGACACTGGTCTAACTCATGCATTCTCAGTATTAGGTAATATTGCCCTTAAACCTCCCCCAAAACCAAATCCACTGCCATTGAGTTGATTCCAATCAGTGATCCCCATTGGGTTTCCAAGGCTGTAAATCTTCATGGATATAGATTGTGTCATCTTCCTTCCACAGAGCAGCTGGTAGGTTTGAACTGCCGACCTTCTTGTTAGCAGCCAAATGCCTTACCTGCTATGCCACCAGTGCTCCTTTTGATATTACCAAGGGGGTAAAAATCAGTTCATGGGGGAAGAGTGAAAAAGGGCCACAATACAGAGAGATACACAGTATATTTGTGTTATTAAAATTTTATGGGGAGGGGCAATTAGGAAAAAATTTCTAAAAGACTCCTTGATGGGTGGGGGTTGATAATGAAACAAAGCTTGAGAAACACTGGTCTAAGTCCTGTGTATTCCATGGAACTTCTTGACATTTATGAATGATTTTTTAGTACCCAGATGTTAGGCAAGACATTTGTCCAGTACAATGTCTGCTTCTGGCTTCATTTGCCCATAGTCCTGGAAGCCCTAAATGACCATGATACTCCTTTTAATCTTTTGGCCACAGGTGACTAAATCACCATGGATACAGACTAGTTAATGAGTAACCAGTCCATGAAGGCTGGCTGCCCTTCACTTCCTCTCCTCAGGCGCTTTTTTTTTTTTTAGGATTTGGGTGAAGATTTACAGAGTAAATTCACTTTTCATACAGCAGTTCACATATACTTTGTCT
>NW_006921654.1:9480645-9481387 GCF_000298275.1 Orycteropus afer afer
CCAACCTTCCTTCCGAGGAGTGGCTGGTGGGTTTGAACCGCCAGCCTTCTGGTTAGCAGTCAAGTGCTTTAGCCACAATGCTACCAGAGCTCCTATATATATAGTTAGTGAAATTAATTTATATTTACCTTGGGTTTAAATCACACAGTAAATTATAAACTAGTTTTTGAGAAACATATCACAAAGGATACATTGGCAGATTTTTGCACAAAATAATCAAACATTGATTCCATCTTTACATCTCTCTCCATAACCACTATTTACAAATTGAAAAAGAACAGTTTCTAATTAAAATTTATTAAAAACTTAGCAATTGTTTTTATTATCTATACAATGAAACCACATAGTAACTATAGATAGTAACACTGGTTGATTAAATTACAATTAAAGCTCCTTTATTTCAAAAACTATCCCATTCTGTCTCCAAAACCTATTGTGAAATTTTGGGAGCTCCTGAAGTGTAGGGCGTATGGCAGTCGGCCCAGTTTGGTTTTTAGATTCTATATTCATTGAAGCACGTGAGGTCTATGTATTGTCATCTTCCAGTTAGGCATTTCAGGCCATTATCTTTACTCTAATGTTATGCTTACTCTGGAGCTCATGGCCCAAACTTGAATACTAGCCCTGAGAAGTTTAGACCACATTCATCTTGTGAGTCAATCTGAAGCCAGAATTCTAGCAGCCTCCAGGAAAATCTTTAACCAGAAACCTTTTAGTGTCAGTAGTGCTAACAGAACTTTTG
>NW_006921654.1:9488162-9537584 GCF_000298275.1 Orycteropus afer afer
CCAATCACCTGTACCCCCTCGCCCCGGTGCTGCCCCTCCTCATATTGTTCTATAAATTGAAGAAGGAAACGGGATACGGGGTCTTTTGCTTAAGCCACTGACCTGGTAAGGGCAAAGACCCTGACTTAAGTTAGCTAATAAACTGTCCTATTGCATTTGCATTGGCATGGGTTGGCGTCTTCTTCTCTTCCGAAATTCTCCTTTACAGCCTGGGCACAACAATCTAACATCCTTGAACCCCATGTAGCTAAGTAGAATGAGGAGGCAAAGAAATGTCTTTCTGTTGCTGGGGATGGAACTGATGTCTCCAAATCAGAGAAGATACTGAGTAGAATGCTGTCCTAAACCCTGCACACCACCCCTCAGTTCCCCAAACTTCCTGTCTCACAGCTGCATGTCCTGCCAGGCTCACCACTGAATGCATTCAGCCATCTGAATGCATCCGTAGGAGCCTATTCCAGCGCTCCCTGCAGTTTGATCCAAAGCTAGGTTATTTAGCATGATTTTATACTACATGTATTCTTAGGCTATATTAAAATGGAATTATAATTATATATTCTTTTTTTTTTTGAGGATGGGCTTTCAAAGATAAAATGTTATACACATATGAAAATGAATTTTAACCAGAACTATCCAATAGGGTTTTTGTGGTGATGGAAATGATCTGTAGCTGCACTGTCTAATACAGTAGCCACTAGGCACATGTGGCTATTGCATATTTGAAGCATGGTTAGTGCAACTGAGGAGCTGAATTTTTATTTAATTTTCATTAATTTAAATCTAAACAGCCACATGCTACTGTGTTGATGGTGTAGACTGTCCTTCAAGAGGGCAGCTACTAGGTGTCTGGACCTAATATGCTTCTTGGCAGCTGAGACATTGAATATAGGAAACGTAAAGCTGTTTTAAAGTAGATTTTAAGTAAGATCCTGAGACTTCCATGGAGCTAGTCTCTTTCCTGCGATATGCAAGTGACACAGCCTTACTTGCTGAAAGTGAAGATGACTTGAAGCACTTACTGATGAAGATCAGACTACAGCCTTCAGTAGGGATTATACCTCAACATAAAGAAAATAGAATTCTTCACAACTGCACCAGTAAGGAACATCATAAATGGAGAAAAGATTGAAATTGTCAAGGATTCCATTTTACTTGGATACACAGTCAACACTCATGGAACAGTAGTCAAGAGATCAAATAATGTATTGCATTGGGCGGGAGCTCTGGTAGCATAGTGGCTAAGACACTTGCCTGCTAACCAGATGGCTGGCAGTTCAAACCCACCAGCCACTCCTTGGAAGGAAGGTTGGGCAAGCCTACTTCCATAGTGATACTGCCTCGGAAACCTAAGGAGGGGTCGCTATGAGTCGGGCCAACTTGACGGCACACAACAACAACAATTGCATTGGGCAGATGTGCTGCAAAAGACCTCTTTAAAGTGTTAAAAAAAGATATCACTTTGAAGACTAAGGTATGCCCCACCCAAGCCATGGTATTTTCAATCATCTCCTATGCGTATGAGAGCTGGACAATGAATAAGGAAGACTGAAGAATTATTGATGCATTTGAATTGTGGTATTGGCAAAGAATACTGAAAATACCATGGACTGCCAGAAGAATGAAGAAATCTGTCTTGGGAGAAGTACAGCTGGGATGCTTCTTAGAGGTGAGAATGTCTAGACTTCATTTCATACTTTGATCATGTTCTCAGAATGGACTAGGATATCATGCTTGGTAAAGCAGAGGCTCAGAGAAAAAAGAAGACCCTCCACAAGATGGATTGACACATTGGCTGCAACAATGGGCCCAAAGAGCAAGCGTTGTGAGGATGGCGCAGGACAGGTAGTGTCTCATTCTGCTGCGCCTGGAGTCACTGAGTCAGAACCAATTCAATGGCACCTAACAACATAGCTTTCCTTGTCTTAGGCTGGGGGAGTGGGTCCTTTCGGAGGACAAATAGACAGCCTTGAACCACATCAGCATCATGTCGAGGTGATTCCTAAAGGAAGATGCAAACTTTAAAATAATTCCAGCAGAGATGGTTGACTCTATCCCTGACTGTCCCCTCACTCACCCCCTTTACTTTGCTTGCACCATCTCTTGCTGCTCTGGTCTTATTTTCAGTGTTGGGGAAAATTTCCTCTTTCATAGATTCTTATTTATTTATTTCTATTGTGATTTGGGTGAAAAGTTACAGAGAAAATTCACTTTCCATGTAGCAGTTCACATACACTTTGTCTCAGGACATTGACTACAATTTACCACAGTGAAACAGCTCCCCTCCCACTTCCTCCCGATAGTGACCTCTTCCCTGTGTCCATCCCTCCATGCACTCCTTCCCCCTGAGCTGTCTCCTGGTGTATAAGCAGCCCTTCTTTCTCCCATGGTGGTTCTCTCCAAGGAGAGATTTACTCTAAGGAGAACAGTTTACTCTCAGGTAAACGTTCAACTCATATGCCTGTCTTTTGTTCGGCTGGAAGCCACAGGTGTGGGTTCAATTCCAGACCTGAAGGGCAGGTAGGGACCGTAGTCTCAGCGGTTCCACTAAGCTCTATCAGACCAGCAAACCTGATCCCTTCCCCTTCCCCTCCCCCCCCCAAATGATTTTGAGTTTTGTTCCACATTGTTCTCCCTCTCTATCCAGGATCTCCTACACAGATCCCCCTCTGAGTGGTTGACAGTGGTAGCCAGGCACCATCTAGTTCTTCTGGTCTCATAGTTGTATAGGCTGCAGATTGCATGGTGTACCAGTTGCTAGGATTCATTGTTTCCATGAATCTTTGGTTTTCTTAATTTTTCTTTGCTCTGGATGAGGAGAGACCCATTGTTGCATCTAGATGACTGCTTGCAAGCTTTTAAGATCCCAGTGAACTATTCACCAAAGTAGGAGGTAGAACAGTGTTTTGTGTAGTATGTTATTTCATAGTTTCTTGTAGAGGCAGCAGCATTTGCCTAGGAGAGCCTGTGTTCTTGAGGAGTTCCTAGAGTGGCTTGGGTTTGGATATCAGAATAAATTTGCCCCTTTAAAGCCACATGTAAATTAACTTCAATAGACCCTGTTGGTAGAGGTAGCTACTCTAGCTTCTCAGATGGCTGGAGCAGCTTTAGAGCTGCTCAGTAGAATTGAGTGGAAGGATTCTGACCTGGCACTGAGGTTGCTTTTTGAAGTGAGAAGCATATCAAAAGTGGTAATGATAACAAAAGGAAATATGAGATGACAACCTCTCTCAGGCTTGGACAAAGTGAGATATTAAATTAATTAGGACTGAGAGGTCCAGGAAGTGCTGGAAGTCGAGTTCTAGGCTGTCTTCCTATTCCTTCCAACTTGGGTATCCTTTGAAAAGTCTCATCCTAGAGCCAGACGGTGAACAGTGTTGCTGCCCAATTGCAGCAGGTACTAGTGCCATGCTGGCTGTGGAAAAACCGCCAGGGTGGCTTCATAAAGATATAGAGTCTCAGGCCCCACCCTGGGAGTTTCCTTTCCAGCAAACCTAGGGCAGGGCCTGACAATAAGCAGTTTTAACAAGGGCTCCCTGGTGATTCTGATGTGCAACTAGATCTAGGGCCTGATGCTAAGACTGAGAGACTTTCCCTGTTAAGGGAGGGTGATCAGTAAAAGCTAAATAGCACCATATGAGAATGGAGGTCCTTTGGCCAAAGAATCAGAATAAAAGAGAACTTTTCCCAGTCCCCAGAATGACATATGTAGCATCATTACCACCTATGTCTCACATGAGAAAGACAGGACACTATTGCTGATTGTCTGTTTTCTGCCAGTTCTTAAGAGGGCAATGTATCAGTCAGATTTAGTTCATCACCTGACACCAGACATTGTCTTAGCAGGTTTGTGTGTGTGTGTGTGTAGGTGATAGATAATAGCAAAAGTGTCCAAAAAAAAAAAATTCTGTAACGATAGTTATGTTCTTAGGTTAGGACCCCATATGAATGAATGTTCACTACTATGAAGTAGCACACTTGAAAGAGGACATTCCAAACAGAATCTTAATTTGAAGTTTCCGTAGTTACAGATGACAGCTTCACAGGTCAATATCATCTATATGTGGTAAGAAAATATTGAGAGGAAATGACTTCCAAATCGGATCCAGCCACCCCATAAACTCAAGAGCTTGCATTGTTTTGCAGAGATTGTCTTATTTGTGAACCTATAGTTGTGATGGCCATGCCTACAGATAAGCATCCCACCCTGTTCATACTCCCTTCCTTGAATCCACTGGGAGCTTCGAGGGCTCAGAGTTCACATCCCTGTGGAATCTAGAGATGAGCTCCTTGGTGAGAGGTCCGTTTCCCTGGTTCTTATTGTCTCTCCCCTTTTCCAAGAATGGGGGCAGAGGTTTATAGTTTTTACTCCACTGATACTGCTTGGTGCCTAACAGGCCCCAGGCCATGAAGTCTCTGAGGTACCTGCTGACAGGAAGGCTAAGATTGGAGCAAGGCAATATCACTGTTTACTGGTTCCTGAGTATGTTTTCTAGACATAAGTACAGACCCAAAGATTTCTCTGTGTGGGCACAACTCAGGCTCACATGGAGACCTACAGAGACATAGTCAGGGCTCAGAAGCATTCAGTTAACATGGCTGAGGTTGGCATTGGTTCAGGGCAGAGCATCCTCAACTCTCTTGGTAGTCTTACTCAGAGAAGGCCCAGGTAGATAGAAAATCCACTGACAGGTTTCTCTGTTGTTGCTCAGATGTGACCTGGCGGTAGCCCAGCAAATGCATGGTGTCAGAACACATCTTCTGAAGCCGTGTAACCTTTTCAAAAGGCAAGGTCCAGCGCCAGGCCTGGGAGACATTGAGAGCATTCCTAGAATCTGTGTGGAAAGCATGTGTACCTAAGCCCTTGCCTTGTGTGACGTTTTGCACCCAGGTCTGGAGCCAGGGCAAGAATTTCAACCCTACAAAGTCATACATTCGGGAAGTCTGGGCCTCGGGGGCTCGGACCAGGTCCTCATAACGTACAAGCAAGTAACGCTGCTGCAGGGCTTTGGGCAAAAGCTGGACGGCCTCAAAGATCTCCCGCTGGCTTTTGCAGATGGTCTGCATCACATGGTAGGGCAAGTCCTCCTTCTTGAGTTGGTGCCACTTGTCCCCTAATACAATGCGGCTGTCTGTCATGAGTTCCAGCGTGGTGTGTTCTCGGGAACTGAACACAGCCCGGGGGTCCCGGACCAGGTGCACGATGTACAGGTTGAGGGATGGATCCCTCAGCAGAGGGTAGAGGGACTCCAGGTTGAAGAAGCGTACCTCCTTGAGTACCACATGTCTGTAAGAGCGGCAGGCTTTCTCCACCATCTCGAAGGGCTGTCGATTGCACAGAACCTTGCAGTGAGCTTGTGGGATGATCTTACCCCTTGGGAAGATGTTGCAGGCAGGTGGGGAACATAGGGCCCGGCTGGTCTCCCACTGGAAGAGACTGGACTGTCTTCGGGGACCGGGTTGCATATATGCATCGAAGACACTCATGTCGCAATGAAAGACAGAGCGCACCAGGTCCCTCACCGCCATGTGCAACCTCAAAGCAGTGCTCTGGGTAAAGCTCATCCAGACATGCCAGGCAGGCTCCATCAGGTAGAAGACATCTGGGTGCTGCCCGAAAACCTGCCCCACAAAGGAAGAGCCTGAGCGCCACGAAGACAGGATTAGCACATGCACAGGCTTGGGCTCCTCCTTTGAAGGCAGGGAGCTGAAGTTGTAGCTGTACAGTAGACAGAAGAATAGAGTGAAGATCACCACCTGGGAAGTGAGAAG
Source organism: Orycteropus afer afer (assembly GCF_000298275.1). Lineage (NCBI taxonomy): Eukaryota > Metazoa > Chordata > Mammalia > Tubulidentata > Orycteropodidae > Orycteropus > Orycteropus afer. Next base: position 9,493,932 of record NW_006921654.1, read on the forward strand.
CAGCAGCAGCCTCATTTTCTTGGACAGCATCATTGGGCAGAAGTTGAAGACCTTTAAGGAACAAAGAGACAGGCTTGTTAGGCTGCTTGTTTAGTGTTTTGTTTCCCTCTCCTTTTTAGGCAACACCACCTTCTCCCTGGCTTCCTCCAAGGAATGATGCAGAATGCCTAAACCCTCCTACCACCAGTTGTACCTGTCTCTCCTCAAATCAATTCCTGTGCCTTAAAGTTACTGTGTCAATTAAGTTTATTTATTTTAGGCTCCTCAGTTCTTCCTTCCTGGTCTTTTTGTCCTTTGGACTCCACCAAGAATGTCTTTTGCCAGTTGCCATCAAGTCAATTCTGACTCATGGTGGGTGACCCCATGTGAGTCAGAGTAGAACTGTGCTCCATAGGATTTTCAGGAAATCTTTTGATTAGCAGCTGAGTGTGTGAACCGTTTGTACCATCCAAGAGTTCCACCAAAAATGTTTAAACCGGCTATATTTAATCAGCATGTAGGGGACCAGCTGTCTCCTGAAGATTGTACATCTCCAGGTAGGTTACTTGTCAATAACAATATGACCCAAGGCTCGGTTGAATGCGCTGATTCCTCCTGAAACTAAGACAGATAAGCAGTCTTCTGAGATGCTGCCTTGAGGCCATGGCTCATCCATCCCTATCTTAAATGACTATCATAAGGCCATTTATCTCCCTCTTCCCACGTTTCAGTTGAGCACTTCCACCCTGAGGGGTCTACCAGAAAAACCAAACTCACTGTCATCGACTGGATTCTGACTCATAGCAACCCCCCTTTGGGTTTCCGAGGTGGTAAATCTTTACAGGAGTAGATTGCCCAGTCTTCCTTCCCATGGCTGCAGGTTATAAAACTGTTGGCCTTTAAAGCTGTTTCCTCAGCAACAGAACCAAGTGTCTATAGAACCTGTCATCTTTTGAGACTAGAGACAGAAGGAACCAACCCAATGCTGACCTTGCTTCTGTGTAGATAATCAACTACAGGTAATCCCAGGTTACCAACATCTGCCTTTTGGGCAATTCCTACTTTCCCTTTAATGCTATGTAAATTTGCCCTCAATTTGAAATGATTGAACCAGCCCTTCTTTGCAACAGATTATTTATCACAATCACCTGCACTTGCTGCAGCTCTTAAATCATTGAAAAGACAGCCTTTTCTTGAACTAAAATAAGGCTAAGTAAGAACCTTATGCACCTGTCCAACTCACCTGCAAAGTTGCAGACACAATTAAGAACAGATCTCATTCATAATCTGGGGACTGCCTGTATATGAATTCATTTGGATTCATAGTCTCTTTCTGGTTACTAATAGACGCTATGAAAGTGTGGTAAGTTAGCCTAAGGACTGCAGTATTGGTACTTGTGGCCTGCCAGCTGCTGCTTGGGGAAAATGTTTTGAATGCTTGACACAACCTACGCAGGGTTGCTCAGTACAGTTGAGCAGGTTGTATACTGTACAACCCTAGGGAATGCCGTAACATCAGTTTTCTGGGTATTTTTTATTTAAAAAATTCTGGTAACTAACAGTAATGTGGGGAGCTCTGGTAGCGTAGTGCCTAAGGCACTTGACTGCTAACCAGAAGGCTGGCCCTTCAAACCCACCAGCCACTCCTCAGAAGGAAGGCTGGCCTCAGAAACCCAAGGAGGGGTCGCTATGAGTCGGGGCCGACTCAACAGCACATAACAACCACCACCACCTCAGAAACCCAAGGAAGGGTCGCTATGAGTTGCATCCAACTCCACGGCAGTGCGTTTGTTGTTGTATGCCCAAGACATTCTTATTTACAGCTTTCATAAGAATAGACTGTCTTCACACATTAATTGGAGCTGGATTTAGGGTTTACTGTTTTTCAGTGACAGGTCTTATCATTGCTTTTTAAATAGCTAATAGTCACATGGTTCAATGTTTTTAAAGAGATACTCTCTTGAACATAGTCCACAGACTAAAAATTGAAAGTAAGGCGTTGTAAGATTCTGCAAGTTCTGCTATTAAGTACAAAAATGCAAGGGGTCACTGTGAATCAGAGTTGACTCCATGGCAACTCAAGGAGGAGATTCTGTATGCAGGCGGGAATAAGTGCGCCTTTGTTAATTGTAGCCTACCCTGGCATTCCTCAGGTCTTTAACACGTGGAGTGACACACGAGGGGAACTCTTATGACAAGCTGTGTCTATGAAGGAGGCCTGAAGTTCTAAGTAAAAGAACTTCAAGAGCTATTTGTGAAGAGGGGTAATGAAATAACTTTTTAAAGGAGTCACAGTATTTTTCCAGGGGAAAGAAAACCTAAACATTTTGCTAGGTTGCTGAATCTGTAACCTCTTCTCTCTATACTACCAGGGAGCGTTTATCTACTAGCTAGTGTTTTGTCATCATTGTGGAAAGTCTACTTCCAACACCTGCCCTTCAACTGCCCAGTCCCCACTTTGCTTCCAGATACCAGCTGGGTTTATTCTTTCATATAGCTTTTCCTGTTTCTTTATGCATACACAGGTAAATTCAAATATATGTGTATCCTTAATATCTTCCCTCTTTATAATACAAAAAGTAGCAAGTTATCCACACAGTCTGTACCTTGTTTTTTTTTTTTCTTCTTCTTCTTTTTTAACTTAACAATATGTCTTGTAGAGCTTTCTATAGCAGTACATAAAACATTCCTCTTTCCTTTTTACCAATAAGATAATTCCACGGGAGTGGGTGCCACTTTTTTTTTAAAATCTACTTTCTTCATTGATGGACTTTTGGTTTGTTTCCCATCTTTTGCCACTTCAGATGCTTTAGTAATGACCTCTGTGTTCACATACCATTGCACGTGTGTGTACAATATATCTCCAGACATGGGATTGATGAGAGTATATGCATGTGGAACTTTGGTATCTGCTGCTTAGATGGCTTCATATTAGCCATAAACCACTCTCTATGTCTAGGGGTCTAGAAATATTAGACAGTGGTTTTAAAGCAAGAACGGAGTAGCCACAGATACTACTCTCTGGAGTTTACTTTTTGCTTCCTGAAGAGGTAAGACATGTTTTGCTGGCTGATGAGCTTCCCGTGGAAGTCCCCTGACCGTTCTGGGAAGTGTCCTGACTCAAGCCAGATCCTGAGTGTGGCAAAGCAGAGTAAACCCTCTTTTCCATCCTTTACAACAATGTTTTTCCTCTGTGTGGGCCAGACGGATCCAGTGAGGATCATCTGTCCTTTGTGGCCAAAAAGCACTTTGCTGTATGCCAGGAAATGCTAAAACCAAACCCACTACCGTCAAGTCGGATCTGACGCATAGCGACCCCTCCTTGGGTTTCCAAGGCAGTATCATTACGGAAGTAGATTGCCCAGCCTTCCTTCCGTGGAGTGAATGGTGCGTTTGAACTGCCAGCCTTCTGGTTAGCAGTCAAATGCCTTAGGCACTATGCTACCAGAGTTCCTAATGAATGGGTTATTTGCAGTGCCTAGGGCATTTGATTGCTGGGTAGTGCCTAAGGCACTTAACTGCTAACCAGAAGGTTCAACACCAGCCACTCCTCGGAAGGAAGGTTGGGCAATCTACTTTCGTAGTGATATTGCCTTAGAAACCCAAGGAGGGGTCACTATGAGTCGGGGCCGATTCTATGGCACATAACAACACAACACAACAAGGCATTTGACTGCTAAGCAAAAGGTTGACGGTTCAAACCGACCAGGAAGGAAGATGGGGCAGTATACTTCCGTAAAAACATACCACCTTGGAAACCCAATGGGGGTCACTATAAGTAAATATCAACTCAATGGCTATGGGTTTGGGTTCTGGGGAGTCTTTGTGCACAGGTTAGAACCAGGCCAGCTGAGATCCCCTAGTTCTTTAAAACTTGAGCTTAAGAGGAAATGACTAGAAACTAGGCCATTATTGATAATGGCCTAATACCAAACCAAACGCACTGCCATCGAATCAGATCCGACTCATAGCGACGCCTCCTTGGGTTTCTGAGGCAGTATTACTACGGAAGTAGATTGCCCAACCTTCCTTCTGAGGAGTGACTGGTGAGTTTGAACCGCTAGCCTTCTGGTTAGCAGTCAAGTGCCTTAAGCATTACGCCACCAGAGTTCCCAATGGCCTAATAATGACCACCAAAGACCAAAGTGGTGACTTTAGCAAGAGAGATTCCCCCAAGGGCAACATGAGTATGAGAAAAAGTTTGAGTAAGGATAGGAAACAATGGAGCAAAAGAAAGAAGAACTTGACTTATGTACAACTATAAGGAAACTGTGATAGCATTTTAATAATCACCTGAAGAAAAAGCTAACATTTTCTAGGGATTAAAAAAATAGACCTTGCAAAGGTACAACCGCCTCGCACCCCTAATCCTGGCTTCTGGCCAACTCTGCATCCTCTGCAGGGCTCCATGGCTCTCAGCCTCCTTGTCTGCCAGTGGCTCCTGGCTCCCGCCAGTTCCCTACCAGAACTGGACCTGGGCCTTCTAACTCTGTCCCTTGTTTGCGCTCTGGAGTTCACATGCAAACCCCCTAACTTCTTTCCATTTTCCTCTTTCCATCAGCAATTTCCCTGATCAGGGAGAGGGAAAGCCATTATGAAGAGCACCTTATCCCTTGTCATTGGGTTCTAGAAACATCTTGGACCTAAGTGACACATGATGGGGTTGGGCCAGAGTCTGTCTTGAGCAAGAGTCAGCAGTGCAGAGATTGTAATCAGCAGCAGAAGGTGGATGCTCTTGAGATCCCGGAGGAAGAGAGGTGGTGAGGGTCACCAGCGAGCTTGAGGCTCCTGAAGAAAGGAACACTGAGGACACTGACATGGCAGAGTCCCCTCTAATTTATCTGCCTTCTTTGCCCTGGGGTCCTTCATGGACCATGACCTCCTTTGCAGTGTTCAGAGAGGGTCAGCATTTGTGAGAAGTCTGAGACATGACTCACTCCCACCTTCCCTGGTTACACCCTTTTGGTTGGATAATTTTTAATAGATGTTCGAAATGCATGCTTGAATTCCTCCCAGTCCATTGTCTCATGCGCATCTGCTCATTTCTTGATTACCCCTTGATAGTAGCCTCTTCCTTTTGTCTCTCAGCTCTCCACATCATCCACTGCTACCAAAGCTATCTTTTAATTTTTGTGGTAAATATATAACAAATTGTTTGCCATTTCAATATGCCTCACATGTACAATTAATTCAGTGATATTACATAGTTATGTTTGTCATGTTATTAAACATTACCATTTTCTGTTTCCAAAATTTCTCATCAGCTTTAACAGAAGCTCAGTGTTTCCTAAGCAGTGAGATCCCCTTTTTCCCTCCTTCCCACCCACTCCTGGTAACCACTAATAAACTTTGGTCACTTGGCATATCATAGATATTTCATGTAAATGGATTCATACAAGATTTGCTCCTTTGTGACTGACTTATTTCACTCAGCATAATACAAACCTATCTGTTTAAAGCATGAGTCTATCACTCCCCTGATTAAATCCTTCTATGACTTTCCAGCATATACAGGGTTAAATCAAAATCCTCACACGTTATACCCAGGATCCTTTATGATCTAGTCTTCAACCTCCTGTCACTCCCCACCTTTTCAGTATCTTCGGCTCCAGACTTTAATACCAGACTACAAACTTGTCCTATTATTTGGCAGCCCTGAGCTTTTATAAAAAAGTCCATCAAGATTGTGCCTGCTTCTACCACTGTCAACCACTCAGAGGGGATCTGTGTAGGAGATCCTAGATAGAGAGGGAGAACAATGTGGAACAAAACTCAAAATCATTGTGGGGAAAAAAGGTGTGTGGGGGGCACCAACTTTGCTGGTCTGATAGAGCCTGGTGGAACCACTGAGACCTTGGTCCCTAGCTGCCCTTCAGCTCTGGAATTGAACACACACCTGTGGCTTCCAGCCAAGCAAAAGACAGGCATATGAGTTGAACATTTACCTGAGGTAGATAAACTCCTTGGAGAGAACAATCATGGGAGAAAGAAGGCCTGTTTATGCACAGGGAAGACAGTTCAGCGGGCTGGAGTGCATAGAGGGATGGACACAGGGAAGAGGTAACTATCAGGAGGAAGTGGGAGGGGAGCTGTGGCATTGTGGTAAATTGTAGTCAATGTCATGAGACAAAGTGTATGTGAACCGCTGTATGGAAAGTGAATTTGCTCTGTAAGTTTTCACCCAAATCACACACACACACACACAACAGATTGTGCCTGCTTATCATCTTCTTGCCAAAATTTGTCATCCTTCCAAAATTTAGTTCTTCCCCAAACTATGCATTAGAATCCATCCCACTTTGGAGTAAGTAGCTATTTGTGACTGCCTCTCACACAAGGCCGTGAAATCTTAAAGTAATCCAAACCTACTGCCATCAAGTTGATTCTGACTCACAGTGACCCTATAGGACAGAGTAGAACTGCTCCATAGCGTTTCTGAGCAGAAGCAAACTGCCTCATCCTTCTCACTTGGAGTAGCTGATAGGTTTGAATTTCAGCTACAGAACTTAGATTTGGGAGTCACGTGCTTAACCCCTGCACCACCAGGGCTCCTTACTTCAGTGTAAAAGTTATGTTTTATCTTTGTGTACAGGGTTGGGAAACTGGCATCTCATAAATGGCCTGTAATCCTAGGAAACCAGTGGAGATAAACACCTTGGCAAAGGGTGGCTATATAAAACAAACTCATCCTCAAGTACCATGAGGACTGGACCTGGGTCCTCTCTGTTGTGTCCCTAGAACAGTGCCTGGCACATAGTAGGTACTCAAGAAACAGCTATCCATTGAAAAGCTGAGTGGATTTTTTTTTTACTATTTGAGGTGTCCTCATTGCTCCAGGTAAGGAAGATTGGGCAAGGTGCTATTTTTATTTTACACAAATAAAATTGCTGCACTTCTAACTAGAAGTTCCAGACTTGTCCAAGGCCATACAAGATAGAAGGCTCATCTACCAAGCTGATGCCCATCACTTAATTGCATTTTACATGTGAATGGTGTTTGACAGTTTCCAAAACCCTTTTAACCACAGTTAGGACAACACTCCAGTTAGGTGATAGAGGACAGTAGTGATCCATAGCCCATTTTTTCAGATGAAGTAAACAGAACTTCGATGATAGACTCGATGGTGGTAATGGCCCTGTCTGGATGGAAACCTGCTACTTTTGTGGCCCAGGCCGGTGAATTTTCTGTATCACAGTACATCTCACCTGAGCTGGAGAAAACCTTCAGCTTGCTGTACCCCCTGCCTTCCACTCCCAGCACAGAAACAGGAGAAGCTGCAGGAAGTTCAGAAACTTGAGCTCCAATGCCAGGATCTGAACAAATCAGGTATACCAGGGGACCAACGTTTACAAACTATACACCAGCCCAGCCCTACCCACCCTTTCGGTCCTCTTTGGGATTGGAGCTGTGTAAGATGGGGGAAATTTCTGGAAGGCAGTCTGGTGGTTTTAGGAAAGACTACCCAGGTGATTCTGATACAGCCCCTGCCACTAGCCTCCCCTCTCCTCATTATAATCTCCAGTTTAGCTGCCTGAGGCTGTCTGATACTCCTGCTCCTGCAGCCCCCAGATAAAGGCCCTGCCTTGGAGTTAAACACAGAGAGATTCTCTTACCTTGTGAAAGGCTCAGGCTGGCCCTGGGAGTTGGAGAGAGGCTAACTGCTAGCCAGGTTGTGCCGCTTCTCTCTTCTGACTCACCAACTCCCTTCTCAGCTTCCTCCTCCTCCTCGCAATTTGTAGAACCTTCCCTACTCAGAGAAAATTCCACTGCCCTCTCTCTTCTGCCAAAAACAAGCAAACAAACAAAAACACAAAACCCACCTTCCAAGATGAATTGACAAGCTCCTGCTCTCAGGGAGCTGTGACAATAGCAGCTTGAACACTCTGAGACTCAAAAGGGTGGCAGGCTGCTGGAGGTGGGCTGGGAGAAGCAAAGGAGGAAGTTCTCTCCCCCAGCTGGGAGACATTCTGGAATGTTGACTTTTTGAAGGCAGATGTGAAGGTCAACTCCCTTAGGGCGGGGTGGAAAAAAGAAGAAAACAGGCCCCAGAGTGTTAGAAGATGAGGTCTGATAGGGCTCCATGACAGTTACAACCAGAATGCCCACAAGACCTTACATCTCATTCTGCCATCTTTGTCTTATTCTGTTGGAAAATGAAGAGAAAACCTGAAAGCTGTTTTTGGATTGTACCTGTTATCTTACTCCACCCAGGTTTAGGAAGATAACAAGTCTTGGCTTTCATCCTATCTATGGAAGTTAGTATATTTAGGGGAAACTTAGATGTATTGGCATTTGGTTGGGGTATGGGAAAAAAAAATATTTTTTTACCCCCTTAAAAAAAAAAGTTATTACCGATTCTTACTAGCTATGTGCCCATGGGCAAATCATATAATTTCTCTAAGCTACACCAATACCTGCTGCTTTATGGAATTGTTGAGTATAAAACATAAATGAGAATACTTTGTACTACCTAAAACCTAATAGACCACTGCCAGTGAGTCTATTCCGACTCATAGAGACCCTATAGGGCAGAGTAGAGCTGTCCTCTAGGGTTTCCAATGATAATCTTTGCAGAGGTAGACTATCTCATCTTTCTCCCACAGAACGGCTGGTGGGTTCAAACCACTGACTTTTTGGTTAGCATCTGAATGCCTTAAGCACTGTACCACCAGAACTCCTGCCCTACTACATGCAGTGGAGTATAAAAGCTTTGGAGTTAGAAATCTGAACTCTAAAATAGAATAAAGGTAATACTTTATAGACTTGTGAGTGTTAGGATGAGTACATATGATGCCCCTAACACAATACTATGGCAATAATAAGAGTTAAAAAGTAATGGTCATTATTGAAAATAATAATAATACACTTTTCTTCTTACTCAGCTGCTGACTCATTTTTCAGGCTTCAGAAGAGAGAGAGCAGGCAGGGTGGTATATGAGTTGGCTCTCTGGGATAACCTAGGAAGCATCTTTGCTGTTTCTGTCAGCTGATCCCTCTAAGGTCCTCTCATTGGCATGAATGACAAGAACTTGTGGAAGGTTACCTCACATTGGTTTCACTTTTGTGTCTGCCGTTCCTTCCCATTTTTCTCTGGCACATTTTCTCTGAGTGACTGGATGTAGAAGTATAAGTTGAAGAGCCCAGAATTGGACAGTCGGTAGTTCTGCGTTTATTCTTATTATAAAAGTAATACCTGTGATAGAAAATATGGGGAACATATAGGGTAACAGTTGACCAACATGACGAACATAATCACTGTCAATAAACTGTACACGTGCAGATGGTTGAAATGGCAAATGTTTTGTTATAAGTATATTTACCAAATGAAAAACTGATCCTTCTTTATCATAGAAAATTTGAAAAACAAAATGTAAAAGGGAGAAAATATAAATCTCCTTACATCTCACCACCCAGAGAAAGCCACTATTATTGATCTTTTTTCTTCTGCAGATGGAAATCTGCATAATTTAGATCATACTGAAAATACAGCTTTGTACTTTTCCCCCTTGTGTTTCTTTTAAAACATTTTAATAGTAAAATTTAACATAATATAAAGGAACTACTACTCTGGTGGTGTAGTGCCTAAGGCATTTGCTAACCAGAAGGTTAGCAGTTCAAACCCATCAGCTACTCCTCGGAAGGAAGAATGGGTGATCTATTTCTGTAAAGATTTACTGCCTTGGAAACCCAAGGAGGGGTCGCTGTGAGTCAAAATCATGAGTTTGCTTTGTTTTTTTGGGCCACTTAGATAAGAAGTTAGAAGGTTCACTTTTACCCTTCACGTGTCCCTCCCCCCTTACATCCCCTCCATTACTCAGGGGGGACCTCACTCCTGACTTAGGGCAAGCAATTCCTTGCTTTACCTTATAGTTTCTCTTCTTGAACAGTACAGTTCAGTGTTTTCCCATTTTAACCTTTGTATGAACAGAATGATACCAGTATGGTCTTTTGGGCTTTGCTTTTTGTCATTCAACATCTGTCCTTATAAGAGTCATCATATTGGCGTATATAGTTATAGTTAGTTTTTAAGTCTATGTAATATTTCATGGGTGAATATACTGCAGTCAGTTCATTATTTTGTAAATGGATGGTTGTGTTCACAGTTTGGGGCTATTACTGAATATTCTTGCACCATATATTCATGTATCCTGGCAGACAAGTATCTCTGGAAGATGCTGGGAACAGAGTATGATGTGCCCTGTGGGTTTTTTTTCCCCTTCACAGTATATCACAAGCTTTTCTCCATGTTCACAAATACTTTTGAAAGAAGGTATTTTTAACAGATTCATAATATTAATATTCCAGTGCTCTGTTATCAGACATTTTGATTGATTCCAGCTTCTCCCTATTACATGTTATACTATGATGAATAAGGTGATCATCTTACTGTTCAGTGAGATCATATGTTCAAAGTACCTACCACAGTCCCTAGCACAAATTAGCTGCCCTACCTCCTTCTTTCCCTGTGACACGACAGATTTCAGCTTCTTTAGTTTGTGATTCATAAATCAGTTAGGAAAAATTTTTGGAAAGGCTGGGCCATTAAGAAATAGATACTTACATTTATTAAAAATCCATGCTATTGAGTATTCAAAAGAGAAGACATAAATTTCTTCCTTGGCACTGCCTACAGAAGTAGCACCATCTCCTACCAGTATCATGGCTGCCCTCAGACCACTGGTGAATCCAAGATCTTCAGAAAGAGGACCAAGAAGTTATCTGGCAACAATAAGACTTTTGTGTCAAAATTAAGCGTAAATGGGCCAAGGCCAGAGGCATTGACAACAGGGCGGACAAGATTTAAGGGCGAGGTCTTGATGCCCAACGTTGGTCACAGGAGCAACAAGAAAACAAAGTACATGCTGCCCAGTGGTTTCTGCAGGTTCCTCCATAGTGTAAAGGAGCCAGATCATGACCTTTGGATCAATTCCTTCTCACCCTACTCCCGAGAATGGTCAAAATATATTTAGCTATGCAACAAATCTTACTGTGCTGAGATTGTTCACGACGTTTCCTCCAAGAACCACAGAGCCATAGTAGAAAGAGCAGCTCATCTGACCATCAGAGTCACCATTCCCAATGCCAGGCTGCACAGTGAAGAAAATGAATACTCAGCTTATTTGCATTTGTGCTAAATAAAACCATAAAAACTCTGCCCTCTGGTAAAAAGAAAAAAAGAGAGATAGAGAGAGGATGTACCCAGCAAGGGATCATAGGGCATTAAGATTATGAAAGAAGATAATTATAGCTACTGCTTATTCAGAGGTTGCTATGTATCAGGTACTGCAGGGCACGCTTGATTGCGTTTTCTTATTTAGATTGTGCTGTGGCTTTAGGAGATAAATTCCTATTTCCTGGATGACAGAGGCTTGGAGAAGATAAATAACTTATCCAAGGTTACATGGCTTACAGGTAACAGGGTCTGGACTCAACCCCCGATCTGTCTGAATCCAAAGCCCAGGTTTACTCATTGGGCAATGATATTTCCCTACATTATCAGGAATCATGACCATTGGATCTATTCCTTCTCTCTCTCTCTCCTCTTGAAAATACAAAAAAAAAAAAAAAAAAAAAAAACTCACTGCCATTGAGTCGATTCAACTCACAGTGACCCCTCCTTGGGTTTCCGAGGCGATATCTCTACAGAAGTAGATTGCCCGATCTTCGTTCCCAGGAGTGGCTGGTGGATTTGAACTGCCAGCCTTCTGGTTAGCAGTCAAGTGCCTGAGGCACTACACCACCAGAGCTCCTTTCCTGAGAACAGTCAAAATAAATTTAGATGAATCGCAGTGTTACATATAATAGGTAAAAACTGAAAACACTCTAAATGTTTGACAATAAATACCAAAACCAAATCCACTGCCATTGAGTCGATTCCAACTCACAGTGACCCCCAAAGGATTTCCAAGACTGTAAATCTTTACAGAAGTAAATTGCCTCACCTTCCTCCCACAGAACAACTGGTAGGTTTGAACCAACTACCTTTTGGTTAGCAGCTAAATGCCTTAGCCACTATACCACCAGAGGGCCTGTTTGATAAGCGTGTACCAAAATATTAGAATATTAATAAATTCTTTAAAAAATAATGCCATCCTAAATAGACCATCAAGCATAACCCAAGATGCACAAACAGCAGAAGATAAACTAGATGACTGGGACCATCTAAAAATTAAGTTCTTATGTGCATCAAAAGACTTCTTCAAAAGAGTAAAAAAGAGAACCTACAGAATGGGGAAAAATATTTGGCAATAACATATTGGACAAGGAATTTATCTCTAAAATTTATAGAAAATTCTAGCACCTTAACATCAAAAAGACAAACAATCCAATGAAAAAATGGGCAGAAGATATGAACAGACACTTCACCAAAGAAGTATTCAGGCAGCCAGCAAACACATGAAGAAATGTTTGCAATCATTAGTCATTAGAGAGATGCAAATCAAAACTACCATGAGGTACTCTCTCACCCCAGTATTAATAACAAAGTTCAACAAAAGAAAAAATAACAAATGCTGGCAGGGATGTGAAGAGATTGGGACTGTCATACACTGCTGGGACTGTAAAATGATACAACCACTGTGGGAAATCAGTATGGCAATTCCTTAAAAAGTTGGAAGTAGAAATACCATTTGACCTAGCAATCCCATTACTAGGTATATATCCTAAAGAAGTGAGAGCCAGGACAAGAACAGATATATGCACAACCATGTGCATCGTGGCACTATTCACAATAGCAAAGAGATATAAACAACCTAAGTGCCCATCAACCAAGGAATGAATAAACAAATTGTGGTACATACACATAATGGAATACTATGCAACCCCAAAGAATAATGTAGAATCTGCAAAACACCATACCACAATGTGGATGAAGTTGGAGGACATTATGCTGAGTGAAATATGTCAGTCACAAGAGGACAAATATTGTATTAGTCCACTATTGTAAAAAGTCAAAGAAAGGTTTATACATAGAAGGAAACTTCCTTTGTTGGTTACCAGAGAGAGGAGGGGAGAGGAGGCTATATTCTTGGCTAGGTTGAGGGGGAAAAAAAGGGGGAAGCTTTTGTTTTCAGGGCATTGAGTTTATGCTAATGGTGGTGGAATATTTTGGAAAAGGATAGCGATAATGGTGGCACAACATGAAAAATGTCATCAGTCTCTGAGCTGCAAATGGGAAAGTTGTTATGTTGGCAAGTGTCTTGTTGTATATGTTTTCACCACAATTTAAAAAAAAAAGAAAGAAAGAAAAGAAATGCCTTCTAAAAAATATTTGCTGACATGAGGAATACTAAACTCTTTCCAAAGTTACATGAATTGAAATTTAATAAAGATCAAATATCTGCCAACATTCCCTGTGCTGTCTATGTAATCATCAACCCTTGCCAACCTCATGGGGGATTCTGTTGACCTCAAGGGAAAAGGAAAAAGAGACATCCTGCATCTTTGTCAATCGGCTGATGAATACTGATGGAAAGCTTTAGCTTGGCCCTTTCTAACGTTCTTCATGCTTTTTAAAGCCTCCCCAGATAAAATGAGGTCACTCAAATACACCATTAAAAACAGTTGACCTGATGTGTGACAGAGTTGAACTGTGCCCCACAGGATTTTCAGTCATGATATTTGGGAGGCTGAACACCGGGCCTTTCCTTTCTTCCGAGGAGCCCCAAGTGGACTTGAACCACCAACCTTTTTGTTAGTAGCCAAGTGTGTTAACCATTTGCACCATCCAGGACTCAAATACATTATAACCCCTCCGACTCCACTGCACATAACAACAACAACAACAGTCCTTATCATTTACTTTTTTCATTGACAGGAATTTATGATGGTAGATGCCAAATAGAAAAAGAAAAGAAAAGAAAGATAAAACCCCTCCACACAACAAAACAAACCCATCCTTTGCTCCCTGGCATCTGATGGCAGTCAGCATGTTCAGATGCTGGATTTTTAAGGGTCTGTAGTATCCCATAGGAGCTCTGGTAGCATAGTGCCTAAGGCACTTGACTGCTAACCAGAAGGCTGGCGGTTCAAACCCACCAGCCAGTCCTCAAAAGGAAGGTTGGGCGATCTACTTCTGTAGTGACACTGCCTCGGAAACCCAAGGAGGGGTCGCTATGAGTCGGGTCCGACTCGACAGCACATAACAACAACAACAACTTAGTATCCCATAAGAGCCAGGAAGAAATTAGAATGCTGCATTCTAATATCCAGGTCTTTTTGTGGAAACTCCCCAGACAAAATGGCATTTCTCTAGGGCAGTACTGCCCAATAGAGCTGTCTGTAGTGATGGACGTGTGCTGTCTCTGCACTCTCTCTAATACAGTAGCCACTACCCACATGTTGCCACTGAACACTTAAAATGTGGCTGGTGCTACTACCTTGGGTAGTGCAATAAGATTCTACAGCTCTTACCTCTTTCATTTTGATTCTAAGAAAAGCTGATGGAAAATATAGACCCTCTCTCTAGAACAATACACATTTGCTTATCACACAAACACAAAATTGTGTCCTATTTCAAAGCGTTGTATGTGAAGAATCTCTACAAAAGACTGAGCACTCCTTAAAGCATCATTTTAACATAGTGGTCTCTTGAGCATAGCTGTGTGCTCCATCCTTTGAGCCTTGAGTCTTCACCATCTTTACAGTCTGTGGACTCACCTGAATGGTGAGAAGACTCTGGGTCAACCACTGAGTCCAAACTCTGATTTGGTTACACTATCCACTCCTGCCACCTTTACCCATACCGTGGCTCCTTGTGTATACAGTTGCAGATTCTTCACTGCCAGGCTTGTCAGGATTGTATTCTTTCATCATACTTGTTCAGTCTGTATGCTGAGGAAACAATCCGAGAAGCTGGACTATATGAAGAAGAATGTGGCATCAGGATGGCAGGAAGGCTCATTAACCTGCAATGATGCAGATGACACAGCCTTACTGAAAGTGAAGAGGACTTGAAGCAATGGTGAATATCAAAGACTACAGCCTTCAGTATGGATTACACCTCAACATAAAGAAATCAAAAATCTTCACAACTGGACCAGTAAGTAACATCTTGATAAATGGCGAAAAGATTGAAGTTGTCAAGGATTCCATTTCACTTGGATCTGCAATTAATGACCATGCAATCAGCAGTCAAGAAATCAAATGACTTGTCTCGGGCAAATGTGCTGCAAAAGACCACTTTTAAGTGTTAAAAGGGAAAGATGTCACTTTGAAGACTAAGGTGCACCTGACCCAAACCAGAGTATTTTTAGTTGTGTCATATGCATCTGGAAGCTGGACAATGAATAAGGAGGACTGAAACAGAATTGATGCATTTGAATTATGATGTTGGTGAAGAATATTGAATATACCATGGACCACCAGAAGAAGGAACAAAATTGTTTAGGAAGAAGCACAGCTGGAATGCTCCTTAGATGCAAGGATGATGAGACTTCATCTCTTGTACTTTGGTCATGTTATCAGGAGGGACCAGTCCCTGAAGAAGGTATATCATGCTTGGTCAAGTAGAGGGTCAGCTAAAAGAGGAAGACCCCCAATAAGATGAAATGATATAGTGGCTGCAACAATAGGCTTGAACATAGAATGATTGTGAGGCTGGCACAGGATCAGGAGTGTTTCATTCTGTTGTTCATAGGGTCTCTATGAATTGGAACTGACTTGATGGTACCTAGCAAGAACAAAACTTGGCTACAGGGAGTCCTGGAGGTACAGTGATTAAGTGCTTGTGCTAATCAAGAAGTCAGTGGTTCAGACCCACCAGCCATTCTGTGAGAGAAAGATGTGGCACTCTGCTTTTATGAAGATCACAGCCTTACAAACCCTATGTGGCAGTTCTACTCTAGACCCTCCCTGTAGGGCCACAATGAGTCAGGTTGACAGCAGTGGGGATGTTTGACACTAACAGTCAAGCATTCCTTGATTCCTCTTTCACATGGGCTCCAGCAATCCTCATTTTACTCAACCTGCAATGTGGATGTCATGGCTGGAACCCATTGAGTGACATCACACTCCCTGTATTGGTCGCCAGTCTTCATAAGTGCCTGATGACTATCCTGAATAGGACACTGGCTAAGTGGCTGAGTTTAGGGAATAAGTTCTGGATGACTAGAGCTTTCTGATTTGGTTAAACTTCTACAGGCTTTAGGTTGGACCTGGGAAATCACAGGGAGACAGCACCTTCCCAGTCAGTGTGCAAGCTGGGAAGGGAATCTTGGTTGCTGTAAATCCTGTTATCCACAGGGGAGTTGCCTTCAGTCATAATTTGCATTCTTGAGGTAAGCCCTGGGGGTGGATATTTGAGCAGGTATTTCCTAGCTATAGGATGGCCCTTATCTTTGTGTTAAAGTATTTGTTTCAATAGTGGGAGAACAAGTTAGATTTCAGATAGATCAGGATTAGAGAAAAGGTGAACACTGTTTTAAATCTCTTGCTGTTCCTTGCTTTCTTGAGGCCCCTTAACAGGGCAGAAGGTATGAAAATAGGGGAGGGGAGCAGAATTCTTAGAAAAGCCTGGGCACCCTGGAATGTCTTTGATGGTTCTGGGGCTTGACGTTGCTGGACAGTGGATGTCTTATCTGGAATGAGGTCAGGACAAGATCTGGGAATTTTATCTCCAAGCTTTCAGTAATCACCAGAGACTGCCATAGGTGATCCATGATGGTCCATTCTAAGAGTTCCTGAGGGTGAAATCTGGGGGAGAATATCAGTGTCTTCTCATGGGCTGTAATCTCATGTAACAATATGATCACCAAAATCTGTCTTTTCTATCCTTAAATTGCTGTCAAATTTGTTCCTCTTCTCTTTTTTTCCACAGCCACTGCCTTTGTACAGACTCTCAACTTTTCTTCCTTGAAATTCTGTCAACAGCCCCTTAACTATTCCCTCTGCCTCCAACTCTACCCCACACTGTTCAGATCCCTATCACTTTCTTGATGAAAACCCTTTCTTGGATCTCATTATAGATAAGGTACAAACTCCTTGACATGCCATTAAGTATCTTCTAAGAGCTCGTATCTCTCTACTCTACACCATGATCTCCTTCATGCAACAAATTTCAAAAATACTTGTTGAGCACCTATTACATATGAGGCTCTGCTTTGGGCACTAAAAATGGCAGTGACCAAAAGAGAGAAAATTCTCTGCCATGTGGAACTGGCATTCTACTGGGTAAGGGGACAAACACATAACTAAAAAGTATAATCTATCAGACTGTGATAAGTTCTAAAGAGACAAATAAGGAAGGAAGAAGGCATAGAGATTGTGGCTGGAGGTCAATTGGAGGTCGTTGCAATTTTAGGTAGAGGGGTCAGGAAAATAACATTTGTGCAAAGACCTGAAGGAGGTGGGGAGAAAAACCAAGCAGATAGCTGAGAAAAGAACATTCCAGGCAATGAGAATATCAAATACAGAGGCTCTAAGCCAGGAAATGTCAAGGGAAGCAGTGTTGCTGGTACATTGTAAGCACGTGGGGAGAGCAGTACAAGAGGATGCTGAGAGGTAACAATCGTCAGGTTGGGACATTATGTAAGTCTGCCTTAGTCCTTGTTAGTAGGTGTTTGGATCCTAATTGGATTGAGATGGGAAGTTATTGGAGGGTCTGAGTCGAGGAATGACTTATGTTCTAAAAGGATCATTCTGGATACTGTGAGGGAAATAAACCTTAAGAGGAGCAGGGGCAGAAACTGGACAGTCAGTTTGGAGGCCGAGTGAGAGACAAAGGTGGCTAGGATTAGGGTGGTAGCAATAGAGGAGTATACTCTAAATACATTTAAAGGTTGCTGTTCGCTTCTGTCTAATTGGCCCAATTCATGGTGACCTCATGCAAAAAGGTAGTCACTAAGGCATCATGTGGGGATGAGAGAAAGAGAGGAGTCAAAGCTGACTCAAGGATGTGGTTGCCATTTTCTGAAATGGGAAGGATTAGGCTTTGGGGTAGAAGTCAGGAGTTTGGTTTTAGACATGTTAAGTTCAAGATAAGGAACTCTGGTGGCATAGTGGGTAAGGCATCAGGCTGTTAACCAGAAGGTTGGCTGTTCAAATCCACCAGCTGCTCTATGGGAGGAAGATGAGGCAATCTACTTCTATAGAGATTTATAGTGTTGGAAACCCAACGGGGGTCACTATGAGTCAGAATCTACTCGAAGGCAGTGGGCTTTTTTTTTTTTTTAAGTTTAAGCTGCCTCTTGGATATCTAAGTGGGAATGTTGATCAGGCAGTTAAACATATAAAGCTAACATCCAAAGGAGAGGTCTAAGACCACATATGCCTTATAGTCATAAAAGTGCTACTGTACATCTAGGATTCATACCTATATTCCAGACAGAAGATGGCAGAAGGACTAAGAGGTGAAGGGCATATACATTCTATTAGGCAAAAATCAGAAGTGTTCAGTCTCCAAAGACAAAATGCTCTTCTTAGCTCAAGTGGGTTACTCTGCTAGAAGTACCTTCCTCCCTTTTTGGTCTAACTTCTGTCTTTTCTTTCAAAATTCAACTAAAGTCAAAACCACCTTCTTTGGGACACCTTTCCTTAACTCCCTAGGCTGAGTTAGGTGTCCCTGGTCTGTGCATTCAGAACCTGTTGTAGGTTGCAACAAAGATCTTAATTCTTTTTCTGTCTCTGCATCCTTGCCCTTTGCCATGTAACTTTTACACTAGTCTTGACCATGGGACTTGCTTTGACCAATGGGATGCTTTTAAGCAGAGACTTAAAAATCACTTACACAGTTTAGCATGCTATTGTTCTTGTGTGTAAGCCACTCTCATGAGAACATGCTTGTTGGAGGATGAGAGACATACGAAACAGACCTAAATCACCATGGTTATCTTTGGTAAGGTCATCCTCTATCAGCCAACATCTGCCAACCCCCAGCCACTTAAGTGACTCCAACCAAGATCAATGGAACCACACATCTACCCTAGCTATTTGAAAAATTCACATGTATTGTTGTGAACCACTGAAAGTGTGTGCTTGTTTGTTACTCAACATTAACTTGGCTTAGGACAATTGTTACAGCACCCCTTGAGCAATTGATATTGGGGAACTCCTTTAGGACAGAACTATCTTTTATCTCTGTATGTTCAGCACCTGGCATAATGTTTGGCATATAGAAGGTGCTCAGTGAAAGCCTATTGAAGGAATGAATGAATGAACCTTTGTTCAGCCTTTGAAAAAGAACTTACTGCTTTGCACACAACAGGTACAAAATTCCCTATAACTAAACAATGTAATCAAATGAACTCACCCACAGAAAACTCGGTTCAACAAGATATTTGAAGCTACAATATAAAATAAACTCTCACCACAGATTAAACCGTTTTCCTACCTAAAGTACAATGGTCATTTCTTAAACGTTGAGCTTCCAATTTTACATTTTATTATATTGTATAGATCAGTTTAAACATAATCTAAATCCTATAAACATACTTTCAAGGTTAGAGTGTAAATAAGTTGCTATGACTCAGTCTAGATATCCTTACTATTATCTTCAGTACATAATACCAAACCATTGTTAACTACTAATATTTCCTAAATAATGTCAAGATACTTGCATTGCTTAAAAAAAATGTTATTTGTATTAATATAACCAAAAACAAAGCCAAAACTCACTGCCATTGAGTCAGATCAGACTCATAGCAACCCCTCCTTGGGTTTGTGAGGTGGTATCACTATGGAAGTAGACTGCCCAACCTTCCTTTTGAGGAGTGGCTGGTGGGTTTGAACCACCAGCCTATCGTTTGGGTATACTGAGCAAATTAGTTTCTCCAAACAAAAGGGTTTCTGCAGAGGAATAGTCAAAAAGGCTAGCTGGGCAGGATGGAGCCCAATTGTGAAAATCCTCGTATGTCAGGCTAGGGGATTTTAACATTATCCTTGACTTGGCAGGGAATAGTTTAAACTTTTGAGCAAGGGAGTGGCATGAAGAATGTAGGGTTAATCTGGCTGCTAGATTCTAGCAATATCATATGATATGGTTGTATTAGGATTCTCCAGAGAAACAGAACCAATAGGAGATGTGTGTGTATGTCTATGTATGTGTGTGTCTGTGTGTGTGGAGAGAGAGCGTTTTTTATTTTAAGGAACTGGCTCACACAATTGTGAAGGGCTGAGAAATTTGTAGGGTGGGCTGGAAACTCAGGAAGGATTTGATTCTGCAGTCTCGAGGCAGAATTTCTTCTTCCCCAGGAAACCTCAGGTTTTGCTCTGAAGGCCTCCAACCAGTTAGATGAAGCCCATCTACGTTATCCGGGTGTAACTTCCCACAACTGATTGGAGATGTTAATCACATCTACAAATGCCTTTGCAGCAACACCTACATTAGTATTTGACTAAATATCTGAATACAATAGCCTAGCCAAGTTAATACATAAGACAAACCATCACAATGGTTTTTGCTTCTGCTCTCAAGCTGTTCTGATCTCTTATTTTGTAGCCTCTGAAAACTCATTGTACACACATGGGAGATTCAAAGTGAAAAACTCACAAAATGTCTGAGTGCTATTAGGAAAATGGTTTTGATTGTACAGACCCCTTAAAAGAGTCTCAGGGACCCCAGTGGGTCCTGGACCACACTTTGAGAACTACAGAATTATGGACCTGATTTAGGATTTAGATTTAGGAACGCACTTTCCTGTAATGTCACTTATAAGCAATGTACCTTTGGATAAGTGCCTAAGGCACTTGACTGCTAACCAGAAGGCTGATGGTTCAAACCCACCAGCCACTCCTCAGAAGGAAGATGGGGCAATCTACTTCTGTAGTGATACTGGCTCGGAAACCCAAGGAAGTGTCACTATGAGTCAGATCTGACTGGATGGCAGTGAGGTTTTTTGGGTTTTTTTTTTAAGAACAAAATAGAGTACGTCAAGAATGTTACAAAAGAGGGAAAGGCCACATTCACGAGTTCATTCAACAGGTATATACAGATGTTCATGCATTCATTCAGCAGGTCTGTTGCTCTGTGCTGCAGGAGCAAAGCGAGCAGGAAGACTACACTGTAATGGAGGGCCACGTGAGGAGGACAGCAGCAGGAGTAACGGGAGGTACTACGAGATGGGGTGCGGAGGTGGGATATAGACAGATTGTGTAGGACTTTGTAGGCCAATGTGTTTGAGGATGTAGGGAGTGATTTTATGAAAAGGCAGCATTTCAGTTAGAACTTGTAAGAGGTAGTATCTGGGTTCAGAGTTTACACACACATTCATGTGTTCATTCAACAAACATTTGATTTGTCTGCTGAGTCTTCTCCACACAGCATGAATAGAGGGATCCCTACTTTCAAAAGACATATTTACATTTTGTCTGTTTTTATTATGTAAGAAATACATGCTCACTTTTAAAAATTCGAAAATACAACTGAACAAAAATGAGAAAATAAAAATGGCCTGTAACCCAGAGAGAATTACTTCAGGGCCAGGACTAGGGCGAGGTGAGTAAGGCACTCGCTCTTGGGTGTAAAATTTATGGGGTCATATATATAAGTTTAAAAGAGTTGTGTTGGTGCAATGGGTAAGGCATTTGGCTGCTAACCAGAAGGTTGTGGGTTCAAACCAACCCGCTGCTCCATGGGAGGAAGATATGGGAATCTACTTCCATAAAGATTTACAGTCTTGGAAACCCTTTGGGTTCTGCTGTAGGTCAGAATTGTCTCAATGGCAGTGAGTTTGGTTTTTGGTATATACAGGTTTGGCAGAGTATATTTCTATGTATGTATTTGTATATGCTGTAAATATATCCAGGAGCTCTGGTGGCGTAGTGCCTAACAACTGCTAACCAGGAGGCTGGTGGTTCAAACCCACCAGCCACTCCTCAGAAGGAAGGTTGGGCAATCTACTTCCATAGTGATACCACCTGGAAAACCCAAGGAGGGGTAGCTATGAACAAGCAGGGTAAAGTTATGAAAACTTCTTGGCCTTAACCAAACACCTTGTGGGAATGAGTCACTGGGCTTGTGGGCTTAGCACTACAGTCTTGGGGGACAGCTAAGTCAGCTAAGTCACAAAAACAATATTCTCCTTCCTACTGTGGTGAGTAGTGGCTGGGGTCTTAGCAAGTGGCCATCTCAGATGCAACTATTGGTCTCTCCTCATCTGGGAAAAGAAGAGTGAAGAAAATCAAAGAAAAGGAAACAATGAGTCCAAAGGACTAAAGGACCATGTGAACCACAGCCTCCACTACCCAGAGACCAGAATAACTAGATGGTGCCTGGCTACCATTCCTGACCACTCTGCTCAGACCACAGAAGGTCCTAGACAGAATGAGAGAAAAAATGTAGAACAAAATTCAAAATCAGAATAAAGACAAGACTTACTGGTCTGGCAGAAACTGGTGGAACCCCTGTGACTGTGCCCTTTGGACACCTTTCAAACCCAGCATTAGGCCCACCCCAGAGGGTCACCTTGCAGCCAAACAATAGGCAGGCCTATAAAGTGACCAATACTACTTGTAAACAATGTACTCCTCAGAACGATCAGACCAAATGGCCAGCATTTTCCCAAAAACAAAGCTCAGAGGCAGGAAAGGACAGGAGAGAAGGATGAATGGAAATGAGGAACCCAGAAAGGAAGCAGGAAGAGCGTTATTACACTGAGGGAATTGCAACTAATGCTGCAAAACAAAATGTCTACATATTGTTGAATGAAAAACTAATTTGGTCTGTAAGTATCCACCTAAACCACAATAAATACTTTAAAAAATTAAGAGGTCACTATCTAGATGCAACAATGGGTCTCTCCTCTCTAGAGCAAAGAAGAATGAAGAAAACCAAAGACACATGTTGTTAGGTGCCATAAAGTCTTCTCCGACTCATAGCGATCCTATGCACAGCAGAACGAAATATCGCCTGGTCCTGAGCCAGCTTCATGATTCTTGCTACACTTGAGCCCATCGTTGCAGCCACTAAGTCAGTCCACCTCATTGAGGGCCTTCCCCTCTCTCGTAGACCCTCCACCTTACCAAGCATGACATCTTTCTCTAGGGAATGGTCCCTTCTGACAACATGACCAAAGTAGGTGAGACAAAGTCTGGCCATTCTCGCCTTCAGGGAGCATTCTGGATGCACTTCCTCCAGGACAGACCTGTTAGTTCTTTCAGCAGTCCACAGTACTTTCAGCATTCTTCACCAGCACCACAACTCAAAAGCATCAACTCTTCTTCGGTCCTCCTTATCATTGACCAACTCTCACATACATACGAGGTGATTGAAAATACCACGGCTTGTGTCAGGTGTACCTTAGTCCTCAAGGAGACATCTTTGCTCTTCAGCACTTGAAAGAGGTCCTTTGCAGCCGATTTGCCCAGTGCTATACATCATCTAGGAGCCCTGGTAGCGTAGTGCCTAAGGCACTTGACTGCTAACCAGAAGCCTGGCGGTTCAAGCTCACCAGCCACTCCTCGGAAGGAAGCCTGGGCAATCTTTTGCTTCCATAGTGATACCGCCTCAGAAACCCAAGGAGGGGTCGCTATGAGTCGGGTCCAACTCGACGGCACATAACAACACAACAACAACGTATGTCGTCTGATATCCTGACTTCCATTGGCATCAATTATAGAACCAAGCAATGTGAAGTCTTTGACAATTTCAATCTTTTCTCTATTTGTCGTAATGCTGCTTGTAGGTCCAGTTGTGAGGATTTTTGTTTTCTTTTTATTGAGATGTAATCCATACTGCAGACTGTATTCTTCAATCTTCATCAATAAGTACTTCAAGTTATCTTCACTTTCAGCAAGCAAAGTTGTGTTGTCAGCATATGGCAGGTTGTTAATGAA
This sequence comes from Orycteropus afer afer, assembly GCF_000298275.1. Classification (NCBI taxonomy): domain Eukaryota; kingdom Metazoa; phylum Chordata; class Mammalia; order Tubulidentata; family Orycteropodidae; genus Orycteropus; species Orycteropus afer. The sequence goes on from NW_006921654.1 coordinate 9,517,680, forward strand.
ACAATTAATCCAAGAACCATGCAGTCCTCAGCTAATGTGACCATAAGACCAGAAGAACTAGATGGCGTCTGGCTACCACTGTCAATCACTTGGAAAGGGATCACTGCAGGAGATCCTGGATAGAGTGGGAGAACAATGTGGACCAAAGCTCAAAATCATAAAAGAAGACCAAGTGTACTGGTCTGATAGAGCCTGGTGAGACCCCCAGAACTATGGCCCCTAGTTACCTTTCAGGTCTGGAACTGAACTCACTCCTGTGGTTTCCAGTCAAACAATAGACAAGCATATAGGGTGAACATTTACATCAGGTAGATACACTCCTTAGAGTGATCAATCTTGGAAGAATAGAAGGGCAGTGTTTGCACAGGGAGATAGCTGGGGGCGTGTGTGTGGCAGGAGTGCGTAGGAAAGAAGGACATGGGGTAGGTAACTACAGGGAGGAAGTGGGAAGAGAACTATTACATTGTGAGAAATTGCAGTCAATGTCATGAAACAAAATGTGTATGAACTGCTGTATGAAAAGTGAATTTGGTCTGTAAACTTTCATCTAAATCACAATAAAAATTAAAAAAAATAAATTGAAAAAGTTCAGAGGTCATCAAGAACTCAGTAATCAAGATAAATAATATTTTAATGTAACATTTTTTTAAGAAGGAAAATTAATGGAAACATTCATAATAAACAAAATATCAGAGTTTTAACTAAAGACCCTGCCCTTGCATGATTTGGTCCTGTTCATCTCACCCTAACTGTGGCCCTGACTATGCTGGTTACCCCCTACATGCTCCTTCCCCCTCAGAACGCTCTCTGTTCTACCTCTGGGGCCTGGGAAGTTGGGCCCTGGGAAGCTGAGCTCTGAATACAGCACCTGTGGCTTGCTTTCCCTTTAACTTCTTCATTTCAGCCAGGGGAAGGTGCCTGCAGGAAATCAAAGTGGGAAGAGAGAGACAGTGGGGTATCTCTTCCTCCACTCTGTCCTTTCTCAGTCTCTAAGTTCTCCCAGTGGCTGCTTCCTGTATGACTACAGCTCCTGTCAGGTGGCCTCTCTCCTACATTTTAAGCTTTCACAGAGCCCCGATTGTCCCTTCAGATCTTTTGTTGTTGTTGTTATGTGCCGTCGAATCGCCCTGACTCATAGTGACCCCTCCTTGGGTTTCCGAGGCAGTATCACTATGGAAGTAGGATTGCCCAACCTTCCTTCCGAGGAGTGGCTGGTGGGTTTGAACCGCCAGCCTTCTGGTTAGCAGTCAAGTGCTTTTAGCCACTATGCTACCAGAGATCTAGCGGTGCTAATTACTTTCTCCTTCTGCTAGACCTTGGGTGCCTTACTTTCTCTTGCCCGTGCCTTTAACATGTTCTGTATTCTATAAATGTTTCCTTAATAAAATCTCTCCTAAATTCCAGCTGAGGATGTCCTCTGTTTCTACTGGGAAACTTGACTATTGTTATGGGAACCATTGCCAATATTTTGGGTCCCTAGGCAAATCCCTGAAGTTGTCAAGGATTTCATTTTATTTGGATCCACAATCAATGTCCATGGAAACAGCAATGAAGAAATCAAATGACATTACACTGGGCATATCTGCTGCAATAGACCTTTTTAAAGAGCAAAGATGTCACTTTGAAGACTAAGGTGGTCCTCACTTAAGCTATGGTATTTTCAATAGCCTCACATGCATATGAAAGCTGGACAATGAATAAGGAAGACCCCAGAAGAACTGATGCATTTGAATTATGGTGCTGATGAATATACTATGTATATTGAATATACTATGAACTGCCAGAAGAATGAACAAATCTGCCTTGAACAAGTACATCCTGAATGTTCCTTGGAAGCAAGAAAGGCCAGACTTTGTCTCTTGTACTTTGGTCATGTTATCATGACCAGTCCCTAGAGAAGGATATCTTGCTTGGTAAAGTAGTTGTTGTTGTTATGTGCCGTCGAGTCGGACTCGACTCATAGCGATCCCTCCTTGGGTTTCCGAGATGGTATCACTACGGCAGTAGATTGCCCCATCTTCCTTCCGAGGAGTGGCTGGTGGATTTGAACCGCCAGCCTTCTGGTTAGCAGTCAAGTGCCTTAGGCACTACACTACCAGAGCTCCTTGGTAAAGCAGAGGGTCAGTGAAAAAGGGAAAGACCATCAATGAGATGGACTGACACAGTGGCTGCAACAATGGGCTCAACCACAGCAACAATTATGAGGATGATGCAGGACTGAGCAGTGTTTTGTTCTGCTGTGTGTAGTAGGGTCACTATGAGTTAGAACCAACTCGACCGACTTGACAGCACCTAACAACAACAACTGGTGAATTACCTTGTTGTTGTTGTTGTTATGTGCCGTCAAGTCAGACCTGACTGATGGCCTCATGGCGACCCCTCCTTGGGTTTTTGAGGCAGTACCCACCAGCCACTCCTTGGAAGGAAGGTTGGGCAATCTACTTCTGTAGTGATACCGCCTCAGAAACCCAAAGAGGGGTCGCTATGAGTCGGGTGTGATGACCTCCACGGCACATAACAACAACAACAACATCACTATGGACGTAGATTGCCCAATCTTCCTTCCAAGGAGTGGCTGATGGGTTTGAACCACCAGCCTTCTGGTTAGTAGTCAAATGCCTTAGGCACTGTGCTACCAGATTGAAATATTGTGAAAATTACCAAAATGTGACATGGAGACATGAAGTGAGCACATGCTATTGGAAAAGTAGTGCCCATAAACTTGTGGGGTTGCCACAAACTTTCAATTTGTAGAAAATGTTTAACCTGTTACCCCTTGCAAGTCTGTGAATTATTTGTCTTCTCTGCATATTAGGTTATACTTAGGTTCTTCTGGTTTGCTTTTGATACTCTGCCCTGGCTCCTGCTGGCCCAGTTCTGTGATAAACGAATTGTAGCCAGGGGTGGAGATCTGAAGTAAGAATGGAGACTGGTGTAGCCAAAACCAGAATCAACATCCGGATAAACTGTGCTAAGCTCCTTTTCCAAGAGCACATCTCACCCCAGTTTCAGTAGCATTTACCTTTTGGGTGTGAGAGTGTCATTGTGCCCTTTAAATATCTTTCATAATCCACTACCTCTCTTTGCTATGTTGTTGTTACTATTTTGTTTTATTCAAGAGGAGCTTAGAATCAGGAACAATTTTGTCAATTCTAGGAGACAGCACACTCCAGTCCTTGGTACCTGCTGTTTCCTCTGCCTAGAATGTTCTCCTCCCTATCCCCACTCTGCTCCAAATCCACCTGACAAACGCCTACTCAGACTTTTAAACCATGTTCAGACATGCATTTTTTGTGCACCCTTTTCTTAACCCCTTGCGTCCCCCACAGAAATAATCCTCCTCCTGGTTATACAGATTTTTGTAATTATGTGCATTTGTTTATGTGTCTGCCTTCCCTGCTAGACTATTGGGATCTTGAGGGCTGTTCAGTAGTCTCAGCACCGAGTACAGTGTCTGGTACATAGCAGGTGCTCAATTAATGTCGAACCCAACCAAAACAACCCAGACTCACTGCCATCGAGTGGATTCCGACTAATAGCGACCCCCATTGGGTTTCTGAGGCATTAATTTTTACGGATGTAGACTGCCTCATCTGCCTTCGGAAGTTGCCGGTGAGTTTGAACCACCAAGCTTCTGGTTAGCAGTCAAATGCCCTAGGCACTGCACTGCAGGAGCTCCTTATGTCAAACCCAAGGGGAAGAGAATCTCCAGGCACTCTGAAACTAATCCCACTTGGATTAATTTCGTTCTTTGCAATGTTTGGGAAAGGGACTTTCGCAGCCCTTCTGTAGCCACCGGGGAAGTGTCAGTGCAGCCCCTTTATGGCCTAATTTGAGCGGGCGCTATGGGGCTGTCTGCGCTGAGTTGCGGAGAAGCTGGCTTGGCTGTCCCGCTCGCACCGGACCGCCCAGAGGCGCTCCGCAGACTGACTTGGCTTTCCTGGCCTTTCTGCGACTCCAACGTGGATGCCCACTCCTCCTCTTTGTCCTCGCTTTCTCACATTTCCTCTCCTAGGAGTTTCTCTTTGTTCCTCGGCGGAGATCTGCCTTCCCCATTACAACCTCCTCCACCCACCTGCTCCCGCTCCGCGCCCATCGCGACCTCCCGGGAGAGGGACGGGTCCGGGCCGGCCGGGGCCTCCACCTCCGAGCGCAGGTGTGTTTGCTTACTCACTGAGACATGCCTTCCAGCTTTTCCGTGTCATCTTACAGGCGTGAAACATAATCAGCCAGCAGTGAGGACTGAGAGAACGTGAGCACAGTTTAATTAGGAGCAAGGAGACCCACCCGCCTTCCCGTCTCTTACAAGTCTTTCTAGACAAAACTGTAGCATAGTGCCTAAGGCACTTGACTGCTAACCAGAAGGCTGGCGGTTCAAACCCACCAGCCACTCCTCGGAAGGAAGATTGGGCAACCTACTTCTGTAGTGATACTGCCTCGGAAACCCAAGGAGGGGTCTCTGTGAGTCGGATCCGATTCCGTGGCAAATAACAACAACAGACAAAACTGCGTGTCCCACTCGCCTGGGGTTGAATCCTATAGCAGGGTCTAGGGAGCTCTGGTAGCATAGTGGCTAAGGCACTTGACTGCTAACCAGAAGGCTGGCGGTTCAAACCCACCAGCCACTCCTCGGAAGGAAGGTTGGGCAATCCTACTTCCGTAGTGATACTGCCTCGGAAACCCAAGGAGGGGTCACTATGAGTCAGGTCTGACTCCACGGCACATAACAACAACAACAACAACAGGGTCAGCAGAGTCCTGGAGCGTCACACACAGCCTAGTCCTCAGGGGGCCACCAGAACAAAGTCCCAGCTGGACCTGGGGAAGGAGCAGGCTTGATTGAGGGGCTGGGTGGGGGGACATTCTAGAGGTCAGTTCAGGGAGGTGAGTGAGGGCGGGGGCAAAGGTGTGTAGTTAGTTGGTGGCATAGTGCCGAAGGGATTTGGATTGCTAACCAGAAGGCTGGAGGTGCAAACCCACCAGCCACTCCTCAGAAGGAGATACCGCCTCAGAAACCCAAGGAGGGGTCGCTGAGTCTGAACCAACTGGATGAGAGTGAGTTTGGTTTTTTTGGTTTAGACTGCAAGTCTGTAACAGAAGTGGGGCCTGGGTGGCCTCACTTCTCCAGCTGTAGGGTCTCTTTTCAGACCTTTACCCCAGGTGACAGCCAGGATATGTTCCTTGCATTTCCTTGAGGGAAAAGAAAGGTTAAAGTCACCTTAGGCTTCAGGCTCCAGCCTAGAAACTGATGAGGGAAGACAGCTTGCAGCTGGGAGTTGACGAGGCTGGAGTAACCGGTCCACGTGAGCAAGAGAGGCTGTGAGAAAGGAAGCATGCGTGATGGCTTTGCTTGTATTCCTCTCCAGCAGTCTCTCTCTGCAAGTACAGGCATACCTCGTTTTATTACGCTTCACAAATACTGCATTTTTCACAAGTTGACAGTTTGTGGCCACCCTACATTTATGGGTGTTATTTTTCCAATAGCATGTGCTCACTTCGTGTCTCCATGTCACATTTTGGTAATTCTCACAATATTTCAATGTTTTTCATAACGCTATTGCATACTTAATAGACTAAAAAAAAAAACACTGATTTACCTGTTGTTGTTGTTATGTGCTGTTGAGTCGGACCCAACTCATAGCAACCCCTCCTTGGATTTCCAAGGCAGTATCACTACAGATAGTAGATTGCCTCATCTTCCTTCAGAGGAGTGGCTGGTGGGTTTGAATTGCCAGCCTTCTGGTTAGCAGTCAAGTGCCTTAGGCACTATGCTACCAGAGCTCCTACTGATTTACCTAGGGACCCAAAATGTTGGCAGTGCTTCCCAAAACAATAGTCAAGTTTCCCAGTAGAAATGGAGGACAACCTCAGCTGGAATTTAGGAGGGATTTTACTAAGGGACCATTTCTAGAATATGGAACATGTTAAAGGAACACACAAAAGAAAGGCACCCAGGGTCTAGCAGAAGGAGGAAATAATTAGCCCTCCGAAGGCGCTAATTGACTGCTAACCAGAAGGCCGGAGGTTGAAACCCACCAGCCACTCCTCAGAAGGAAGGTTGGGCAACCTACTTCCATAGTGATACTGCCTCGGAAACCCAAGGAGGGGTCGCTATGAGTCGGTCCGACTCAATGGCAAATAACAACAACAACAAATTTGAAGGATTGAGGGGAGCTCTGTGAAAGCTTAAAAATATAGGAGAGAGGCCACCTGACAGGAGCTATAGTCATACAGGAAGCAGCCACTGGGAGAATTTAGAGACTGAGAAAGGACAGAGTGGAGGAAGAGATACCCCACTGTCTTTCTCTTCCCATCTTGATTTCCTGCAGGCACCTTCCCCTGGCTGAACTGAAAAAGTTAGAGGGAAAGCAAGCCACAAGTGCTGTATTCAGAGCTCAGCTTCCCAGGGCCCAACTTCCCAGGCCCCAGAGGTAGAACAGAGAGCGTTCTGAGGGGAAAGGAGTGTACAGGGGGTAACCAGCATAGTCAGGGCCACAATTAGGGTGAGATGAATAGGACCAAATCATGCAAGGGCAGGGTCTTTATTTAAAACTCTGATATTTTGTTTATCATGAATGTTTTCTTTCTAAAAAATGTTACATTAAAATATTATTTATCTTGATTACTGAGTTCTTGAAGACCTCTTAATTTTTTCAATTTAATTTTATTTTTTAAATTTTTATTGTGATTTGGGTGAAAGTTTACAGAGCAAATTCACTTTTCATACAGCAGCTTATAAACATTTTGTTTCATGACATTGACTGCAATTTTCCACAATGTAACAGCTCTCTTCCCACTTCCTCCCTGTAATTACCTCTTCCCTATGTCCTTCTTTCCTATGCACTCCTGCCACCACGACCACCCAGCTATCTCCCTGTGCAAACACTGCCCTTCTATTCTTCCAAGACTGATCACTCTAAGGAGTGTATCTCTACCTGATGTAAATGTTCACCCTATATGCCTGTCTATTGTTTGGCTGGGGACAACAGACGAGCAGCAGGAGGGATCCAGGTACCAAGAGGGACCTAGGCCCCACCCCCAAGAGGCAGGAAAGTAGGGAAAGAAAAGCTTAAGAGAACAGAGAGAGCAGTGGCAGGGATGTAGGTAAGGGGAGGATAGAGAGGTTTTGAATAGCTAAGGGAGGCAAATTGTCAGTTTGTCATGTTGTGGTGGCTTGAGTGTTGCTGTGAGTCTTGAGGCTGTGCCACTGGTGTTGCACACAGTGCACAGGTTTCAATGCAACTTACAGACTGAGACAGACTAGGAAAAAGGAAGAGGACATCCACTTCTCAAAGAATTGGCCAGGGAAAATCTTATGAATAGCGGAGAAACACTGTCTGATACAATACTGTGCAACTTTATGAATAGCCCAGAAACATTATCCGATACAGTGCAGGAGGATGATGATCAGAGTAGAACCGACCTTACTGATATGGATAAAGAAAAGCTTTGAAGACCTCCATTTGCTTACATGGCATGACTCAAATTGAGGAGAAACAGCTGCAAACATCCATTAATAATCAGAACATGGAATATAAGAAGTATGAATCTAGGAAAATTGGAAGTTGTCAAAAATGAAATGGAACAAATAAAGATTGATATCCTAGGCATAAGTGAGCTGAAATGGACTGGTTTTGGCCATTTTGAATCAGACAACCATATGATCTACTATGCTGGGAATGACAATTTGAAGAGGAATGGCATGACATTCATCATCACAAAGGATGTTTTAAGATCTGTCCTGAAGTACAGTGCTATCAGTGATAGGATAATATCCATATGCCTACAAGGAAGACCCAATAATATGACTATTATTCAAATTTACGCACTAACCACCAAAGCCAAAGATGAGGAAATTGAAGATTTTTTATCAACTTCTGCAGTCTGGAATTGATTGGACATGCAATCAAGATGTGTTGCTTATCACTGATGATTGAAATGCAAAAGTTGGAAACAAGAATCACCAGTAGTTGGAAAATTTGGCCTTGGTGACAGAAATAACACTAGAGATCACAGGATAGAATTTTGTAAGACTACGACTTACTCATTGTGAATACCTTTTTTCAACAACACAAATGGTGGCTATACACATGGACTTTGCCAGATGGGATACACAGGAATCAGATTTATTACATCTATGGCAAGAGGAGATGGAAAAGGTTCCATATCTTCAGCCAAAACCAGGCCAGGAACTAAGGTGGAGGGTCTACAAAAGAGGAGAAGGCCCTCAATGAGATGGATTGACACAGTGGAAGCGGAAATGGACTCAAGTATATCAAGAATCATGGAGCTGGCTCAGGATGGGTGGTGTTTCTTTCTGCTGTGCATAGGGTCACTATGAGTCAGAGATGACTCGACAGCACCTAACAACAACAACAACATGGGCAAAATATTGAATGATGCAGGAAGTGTCAAAAGAAGATGGAAGGAATACACAGAGTCACTGTATGAAAAAGAACTGGTTGATCTTCATCCATTTTAGGAGGTGGCATATAAGCAAGAACCAATGGTACTGAAGGAAGACGTTGAAGCTGTGCTGAAGGAATTGGCAAAGAACAAGGCTCCAGAAATTGACGGAATACCCATTGAGATGTTTCAACTGAAGGAAGAAGTTGAAGCTGTGCTGAAGGAATTGGCAAAGAACAAGGCTCCAGAAATTGACGGAATACCCATTGAGATGTTTCAACAAATGGATGCCCCACTGGAGGCACTCATTCGGTTATGCCAAGAGATTTGGAAGACAGCTACCTGGCCAATTGACTGGAAGAGATCCATATTTGTACCCATTTCCAAGAAAGGTGATCCCACAGAATGTGGAAATTATCAAACAATATTAATATTGCATGCAAGTAAAATCTTACTGAAGATAATTCAAAGGAGGTTGCAGCAGTATATTGACAGAGAACTTCCAGAAATGCAAGCTAGCTTCAGAAGAGGATGTGGAACAAGGGATATCATTGCTGATGTCAGGTGGATCTTGGCTGAAAGCAAAGAATACTAGAAAGATGTTTAATTGTGTTTTATTGACTGTGCAAAATATATTTGATTGTGTGGATCATAACAAATTGTAGATAACATTGAGAAGAGTGGGAATTCCAGAACACTTAATTGTCCTTATGAGGAACCTGTACATAGACTAGGAGGCTGTCATTCAGACAGACAAAGGGACGCTGCATGGTTTAAAATCAAGAATGGTATGTGTCAGGGTTGTATCCTTTCACCATTATTGTTCAATCTATATACTGAGCAAGTAATCTGAGAAGCTGGACTATATGAAAAGGAACGTGGCATCAAGATTGGAGAAAGAATCATTAACAACCTGCGATACACTGATGACACAGTTTGCTTGCTGAAAGTGAGGATGACTTGAAGCACTTACTGATGAAGATTGAAGAATACAGTCTGCAGTATGGATTATATCTCAATATAAAGAAAACAAAAGTCCTCACAACTAGACCTGTAAGCAGCATAACAATAAATGGAGAAAAGATTGCCAAAGACTGCACATTTCTTGGTTCTACAATCGACACCAATGGAAGCAGTAGTCAGGACATCAGATGACATATAGCACTGGGCAAGTCAGCTACAAGGGACCTCTTTCAGGTGCTGAGGAGCAAAGATGTCTCCTTGAGGACTGACACAAGCCATGATATTTTCAGTCGCCCCATGTGCATGAGAGAGCTGGACAGTAAATAAGGAGAACTGAAGAAGAACTGATGCTTTTGAGTTGTGGTGCTGGTGAAGAATGCTGAAAGTACCATGGACTTCTAAAAGAACTAACAGATCTGTCCTGGAGGAAGGGCAGCTGGAATGCTCCTTGGAAGCTAGAATGGCCAGACTTCATCTCACCTACATTAGTCATGTTATCAGAAGGGACCATTCCCTGGAGAAGGATGTCATGCTTGGTAAGGTTGGTGAAAGAAGGGAAGCCCCTCAACGAGGTGGATTGACACAGTGGGTGCGGCAATGGGCTCAAGTATAGCAAAGATCGTGGAGCTGGCGCGGGACCTTGTGGTGTTTCATTCTGGTGTGCATGGGCTCACTATGAGTCATAGACAACTCAACAGCACCTAACAACAACAACATTGTTTGGCTGGAGGCCACAAGAGTGAGTTCAGTTCAAGACCTGAAGGGTAACTAGAGGCCATAGTCTCAGGAGTCTCACCAGGCTCTATCAGACCAGTACACTTGGTTTTCTTTTATGATTTTGAGTTTTTCCACATTGTTCTCCTACTCTATCCAGGATCTCCTGCAGTGATCCCTTTCCAAGTGGTTGACAGTGGTAGCCAGGCACCATCTAGTTCTTCTGGTCTCATGGTCATATAGGGTGAGGATTACATGGTTCTTGGATTAATTGTTTCCATGCGTCTTTGGTTTTCTTCATTCTTCTTTGCTCTAGAGAGGAGAGACCCATTGTTGCATCTAGATAATGACCTCTTAATTCTTTAAAGTATTTATTTATTGTGGTTTAGGTGGATACTTACAGACCAAATTAGTTTTCCATTCAACAATTTGTAGACATTTTGTTTCACAGCATTAGCTGCAATTCCCTCAGTGTAATAACGCTCTTCCTGCTTCCTTCCTGGGTTCCTCATTTCCATTCATCCTTCTCTCCTGTCCTTTCCTGCCTCTGAGCTTTGTTTTTGGGAAAATGCTGTCCATTTGGTCTGATCGTTCTGAGGAGTACATTGTTCACAAGTAGTATTGGTCACTTTATAGGCCTGACTGTTGTTTGGCTGCAAGGTGACCCTCTGGGGTGGGCCTAATGCCGGGTTTGAAAGGTGTCCAAAGGGCACAGTCACAGGGGTTCTGCCAGTTTCTGCCAGACCAGTAAGTCTTGTCTTTATTTCTGATTTTGAATTTTGTTCTACATTTTTCTCTCATTCTGTCCAGGTCCTTCTGTGGTCTGAGCAGACTGGTCATTAATGGCAGCCAGGCACCATCTAGTTATTCTAGTTTCTGGGTAGTGGATGCTGTGGTTCACATGGTCCTTTAGTCCTTTGGACTCATTGTTTCCTTGAGTCTTTGATTTTCTTCACTCTTCTTTTCCCAGATGGGGAGAAACCAATAGTTGCATCTGAGATGGCCCCTTGCTAAGACCCCAGTCACTACTCACTCACCACAGTAGGATGTAGAATACTGTCTTTGTGACTTAGCTGACTTAGCTGTCCCCCAAGACTGTAGTCCTAAGCCCCCAAGCCCAGTGACTCATTCCCACAAGGTGTTTGGTTAAGGCCAAGAAGTTTTCATAACTTTACCCCTTGTTCGTTTTACTATATACTTGGATATACAAATATACAGCATATACAAATATACAGCACAAATATACAAATATACAGCATATACAAATATACAGCACAAATATACAAATATACAGCATATACAAATACATATGTAGAAATATACTCTGCCAAACCTGTATATACCGAAAACCAAACACACTGCCATTGAGTTGATTCTGACCTACAGAGACATTCATAGGGTTTCCAAGGCTGTAAATCTTTATGGAAGTAGATTCCCGCATCTTCCTCCTATGGAGCAGGGGATTTGTTTGAACCCCCAACGTCTGGTTAGCAGCCAAATGCTTTACCCATTGCACCAACAGAACTCTTTTAAACCTATATATATATGACCCCATAAATTTTACACCCAAGAGTGAGTGCCTTACTCGCCTCGCCCTAGTCCTGGCCCTGAAGTGATTCTCTCTGGGTTACAGGTGATTTTTATTTTCTCATTTTTGCTCAGTTGTATTTTCGAATTTTCAAAAGTGAGCATGTATTTCTTACATAATAAAAACAGACAAAATGTAAATATGTCTTTTGAAAGTAGGGATCCCTCTGTTCACGCTGTGTGGAGAAGACTCGGCAGACAAATCAAATGTTGGTTGAATGACTGATCACATGAGTGTGTATGTAAACTCTGTACCCAGATCCTACCTCTTATAAGTTCTAACTGAAATGCTGCCTTTTCATAAAACCACTCCATACATCCTCAAACGCATTGGCCTTCAAAGTCCTACACAATCTGTCCGTACCCCCAGCCACCTCACCCCATCTCTTAGTACCTCCTGTTACTCCTGCTGCTGTCCTCCTCACGTGGCCCTCCATTACAGTGCACTGTCTTCCTGCTCGCTTTGCTCCTGGCACACAGAAGTAGCAGACCTGCTGAATGAATGCATGAACATATACCTGTTGAATGAACTTGTGAATGTGGCCTCTCCCTCTTTTGTAACATTCTTGACATACTCTGTTTTGTTCTACAGTATATATTTATCTATTTTCTTTCATCTTAAGCTACTTGGGCCATTTTGCTCATTTTGATAAGACCTTTGGTGCCTGACACAATGCTTGCTATGTAGTAATAACAAATATTAACAGTAGTAGGAAGAGCCATCATTTGAGTGATTCCTGTGGGCCAAGTACCGTATTACAGGTATCAACTCGCTTATATATTCAAATGGCTGTGAATACCAACTTTTATAGGTACCTACATTTATAGACAGGAGCACTGGTTGCACGCTGGTTGAACAGTTGCTGCTAACCAAGTGGTTAAACACTTGGCGATCTTCCCCTGTACAGATTGCAGCCTAGAAAACCCTACGGGGCAGTTCTGCTCTGCCCCATGTAGGGTTGCTTGACAACAGTAAACAACAACATTTACAGGTATTCTCACAGTCATTACCTGTTGCTGTGAGTCAATTCCAACTCATAGTGACCCTCTAGGTCAGAGTAGAATTGCCCCATAGAGTTTACAAGGCTGTAAGTCTTTGAGGAAGTGGATTGCCACACCTTTCTCCCTCGGAGCAGCTAGTGATTTCCCATTGCTGACCTTTTGTTGGTAACCACTGTGCCACCAGGGTTCCTTCATAGTCTTTAGTCACTTATCAGTCCTGCTTGACAGCTGAGGAAGCTGAAGATTAGAGAGGTTAAATAACTTACCCAAAGGCACATTGCTTATAAGTGACATTACAGGAAAATGCCTTCCTAAATCTAAATCCTAAGTCAGGTCTGTAATTCTGTAGTTCTCAAAGTGTGGCCCAGGACCCACTGGGGTCCCTGAGACCCTTTTAAGAGGTCTGTACAATCAAAACCATTTTCCTACTAATATTCAGACATTTTGTGACTTTTTCATTCTGATTCTTTCATGTGTGTACAGTGGGTTTTCAGAGGCTACAAAATTTGAGGATGAAGCAGCTGGAGAGCAGAAGCAGAGATGGGAGTCCAGTGGCTTTTATTGGTCCAGACAGTAAAGATATTTTCAAAATGTAAAACAATGCTGCTCTTTCCACTTTATTTTTTTCTGTTTTGGAAAATAGAACTATTCTTTGTAAAAATGTTTGATTTATGTTAATATGTAATGTTTTACTTTTAACTTAATAAATATTAAATTCTTTTTATCAGTTTTAATTTGGAATTTGGTGAATGTTGACTGATATAGCCCACATAATCTAAAACTCTTTGAAGTTCTCAATATCCATCAGAGTGTTAAGGAATCCTGAGATGAAAATATTTGAGAGTCGTTGTATTAGATAGCCTTTGTTTCTGTCCAGTTGTAAAAGATAAGAGTTCTCTGATCTGATGGAAGGAGCTCTGGTGGCTCAGCGGGTAAGGCATTTGGTGCTAACTGGCAGATCAGTGATTCTAAACCCACCAGCTTGTCCACGGGAGGAAGATGAGGCAATCTACTTTTGTAAAGATTTACAACTGTGGAAACCCAATGGGAGTCACTATGAGTCGGAATCGACTTGATGGCTGTGGGTTTGGTTTGGGTTTGGATCTGATCAGAGACCGCTTAGGTCATATACAATTGCTGGAGGGCAGGAGTGAGGCTGAAGATCACTGATCAGTCTCAGAATCAGCTCAGGAAAGAGAAGCTGCTGTGAGGCCTAGTGCCATCCCAGTTCTCTACATTGTTTGACTGGTTTTGGTTACCTGGGTTTGTTCTGATCTGAACTACTCTCTGGAGTTTTGGAAACTCACAGTGCTGTGTTTGGCTCATGGTAGCTGTTGATCCAGCACCCCCAGGCTCGGTGTTTCATTCCTTTATCCCCTCATCTTGTACGCTTATGTGATGTGCCTACTGTTACCTTGACTTGTCGAGCTGACCTGCTCCAAATTCTTGAGACTGTCTTCTGCAGCAAAGACCCTAACGATATCCAGACACTTCCTGGACTATGGACTAGCCCCAAATACTTTATTTCATGTTGCCTAAGACATACACTTGGGGAGCTCTGGTAGCATAGTGGCTAAGACACTTGCCTGCTAACCAGACGGCTGGCGGTTCAAACCCACCAGCCACTCCTCGGAAGGAAGGTTGGGCAATCCTACTTACGTAGTGATACTGCCTCGGAAACCCAAGGAGGGGTCGCTATGAGTCGGAGCCGACTCGACGGCACATAACAACAACAACAACAAAAGACATACACAGGATTACAACATATTTCATATCTAAAATTCCTTCTCATCAGTTGCTTCTGGGGAGGGAAACTGGGTGGCACCAAAAAAGAGGTGGAAGGGAATACCTTTTGTATTACTAATCAAAAATTAAATTAACGCTTTGCTTTAAGCAATGGGAAAAAACAAAACAAAACAAAACAAAAAAAACCTCCTGAAATATAATTATTTCTGAGAACTTCCTCATGGTTGGCTGTACCCAGTTCAGGGGAGGATCACCTTGCAGGGTGGGTACAGAAGTAGGAAGGCTGGGCTGTCATAGGTCACTGGACAGTGATGAGTGAGTACACAGTTTAGAATGGAGATTGCCTTTGGGAAGGGAGCTCAAGGTCTTTTGTGGGGTTTTGTTTATTTGTTTGCCCCTTTCACCTCCCCTTTCTTTACTTACACGAGTCATATTTTGGTGTAATAGACTATTACTTGGCTTCTGTTACTTTATGGAACTTATTTTTTAAAAATCGATGTATTTATTATATTCTTGGGTGTGTGTATATATATATATATATATGGTCTACAGAGCACACACTGGATATACTACATAACCAAAAAAAAAAAAAAACTCACTGCCATCAAGTTAATTCTGACTCATAGCGACCCTCATTGGATTTCCAAGGCTGCAAATCATTTTTTTCCCACTTAATCTTTTTTTTTTTTTAATTGTGATTTGGGTGAAATTTTACAGAGCAAATTTGCTTTCCATACAGCAGTTCACATACACTATGTCTCATGACATTGACTATAATTTACCACAATGCAACAGCTCCCCTCTTGTTTCCTCCCCATAGTTACTTCTTCCCTGTGTCCTTCCCTCCGTGCACTCCTGCCCCCTGAGCAGTCTCCCTGTGCATACACAGCCCTTCTATTCTCCCATGATTGTTTTTTCCAATGAATGTATCTTTCTCAGGTAAATGTTCAACTCATATGCCTGTCTCTTGTTTGGCTAGAAGCCACAGGAGTGGGTTCAATTCCAGACCTGAAGGGAAGCTAGGGACCATAGTCTTAGTGGTTCCATCAGGCTCTATCAGACCAGCAAACCTAGTCCCCTTTTTTTTTTTTTTTCCAAATGATTTTGAATTTTGTTCCACATTGTTCTCCCACTCTATCCAGGGATCTCCTCCATAGATCTCCCTCTGAGTGGTTGACAATGGTAGCCAGGCATCATCTAGTTCTTCTGGACTCATAGTCATATAAGCTGAGGATCACATGGTGTACCAGTCTCTTGGACTAATTGTTTCCATGAATATTTGGGTTTTTTCATTCTTCTTTGCTCTGGATGAGGAGAGACCCATCGTTGCATCTAGATGGCTGCTTGAAAGTTTTTGAGATCCCACTTGCTACTTGCCAAAGTAGGATGTGTAACAATGTTTTGTGTAATATGTTATGCCAATTGAGCTTGATATCCCCTGCGACTATGGTCCCGAGCCCACAGTTCCAACTACTTGCTGCCTCTGGGTAGCTGGCTGTAGCTAAGAAGTGACTGCAACCTTGTCCTTTGTGAGCTCTACTATATACCTGGGAATTCTTACAGAATATACCAATACACTTGTAGAAACTTGTCTGCCAGCCCTATACATGGTCTTAGGCATACTCACCCCTGCATAGACATACCTAATAGTTCAACCTGTCCATCTTTGTTCATCTTTGTTGCCTGTATCTCCCATGCACCTCTCTATGTCTTTCTCTTCCTCTGTGCCACTGTGTTGATCACTCACATTTGGTACATTGCCCTTCTCTTCACCCAAATCTATACTTGTCTCTACCTATCTAACAGTGTTCCCTCCCCTCCCCTCCTGCCCCTGGTAACCAACAAAGAAAATTTTCTTCCATGTATAAACTTTTCCTTGAGTTTTTACAATAATGGACTAATACAATATTTGTTCTTCTGTTATTGACTTATTTCACTCAGCATAGTGTCCTCCAAGTTCATCCACCCATTTAACGTTTTTTTTCAATTCAACATTTTTTAACAAAAATAATTTAACTCATTCCATGTTTTAAATACATTTTTGTTAAAAAGCCTTAGAGAGTTATCCTAACCCTAACCCTAATCCTAAATCTCTCAGCCATTCCATTTGTAGTAACTATCCACTATATACCCTAGCTGGCAACTCTGACCCTCATTTTGAAACTAATAAACTAATATTGTTGTTGTTATGTGCCGTTGAGTTGTCTCCAACTCATAGCAACCCCTCCTTGGGTTTCTCAAGAGATATTTCTATGGAAGTAGATTGCCCACTCTTCCTTCTGAGGAGTGGCTGGTAGGTTTGAACCCCCAACCTTCTGGTTAGCAGTCAAGTGCCTTAGGCACTACACTACCAGAGCTCCCTAATAAACTAAATGAGAGTTAATTCCCATATGACTTTTTAAATTAAAATAAATGCATGAATAGGCATTTTTTTAGGAATATTATAACATTTACTGAGAAATAAATGATGGAACACATCTTGTCAGATACATTTCTAAAAGCAAGTAAGAGCCAAACAATGCAGGTCTTCTATAATTGATTTCATATTTGGTGTTTTGTTCAATTCTGACTCATGTTGACATTTAGGAAAATTTATAATAACGAAGTAATGATGCAGTTTCTCATCATTTAATGGTAACACTCCAATAAACTGTGCAGCAAATATAAGTTATTTATAAAGTAATATGGATAATATGATATTCCTTTGATATGTATGCATGTATCAAAACCAGGAGTTCAGCATTTGAGAATAAGCAAATAAAATGATATCTAAAAATGCCTAAGGCATTTGACTGCTAACCAGAGGGCTGGCTATTCAAACCCACCAGCCACTCCTCGAAGGAAGGTTGGGCAATCTACTTCTGTAGAGATACCATCTCCTTATCTCTAGGATACCCAAGGAGGGGTCACTATGAGTCAGTTGACTCCATGGAAGTGAGTGTGTGTGTGTGTGTCTTTCAGAGTGTCCCTTTGTTTGGTTGCAAGAGTATTTGACAGCCTGGGGCAATTCAGGGCAGGATAGAAGTGTGCATTCCTTTCCTAAATTAAGAAAAGTGCAGATTCTGAAAGCGTTTTGGGGAAGGAGAAGCTGTAAGAGCAAGAAGACCCATTTTCAGAAGGGAGCACATGAAGTGAGGATCTGGAAATGAATTCTCTTAAAACTACCCATGATGGCTATTCGTGCTTTGAAGGCCAATGGCCTTTGACTGCTGGCTCTGAGGCTACTTCCTTGGATGGGGAACAGCAAGTCAACCACTGACTTGCTTTGGCACTTGAAAAAAACTCTTTAGCCTTATCATTTTAATCTGGCGTGTGGAACTAATACCTAGTTTCTTATTTCCTTCCTGTGTTATTTTGAGATTTAAGCATGAGTGCAGTGCAGGGAATTAGTTAATATGGCCCTTCTAGGCATAGTTTTGTAACTCTCACCACATGACTGGGGGCACTATGCTAATGCAATGCCTGTGGCCCTCCAAGAGGATTGGATAGCTTGCTAATTAAACAGGAAAGGTATTTTGTCAGAGTTGATCTTTTCACCATACTTACTTAATCCATATGCTGAGCAAATAATCTGAGAAACTGGACTGTAAGGAGAACATAACATCAGGATTTGAGAAAGGCTCATTGACAATCTGTGATATGCAGATGACATGACCTTTCTTGCTGAAAGTGAAGAAGAGGTGAAGTGCTTATTGATGAAGATTAAAGACTACAGTCTTCAGTATAGATTACACCTCAACAAAAATCCTCACAACTGGACCAATAAGCAACATCACAATAAATGGAGAAAAGATTGAAGTTGTCAAGAATTTAATTTTGCTTGAGTGTACAATCACCACCATGGAAGCAGCAGTCAAGAAATCAAAGATGTATTGCATTGGGAAAATCTGCTGCAAAAGACCTCTTTAAAATATTAAAGAACAAAGATTTCACTTTGAAGACTAAGGTGTGCCTGTATTGGTGATATTTTCATTTGCCTCACATGCATGTGAAAGCTAGACAGTGAATAAGGAGGACCAAAAAGAAGAGTTGATGCCTTTGAATTGCGGTGTTGGTGAAGAATACTGAAACTACCATGGACTGCCAGAAGAACGAACAAATCTGTCCTGGAAGAAGTGCAGCCAGAATGCTCCTCAGAAGCAAGGAGGGCAGTCTTCATCTCACATACTTATGACAAGTTATCTAGAGGGACCAGTCCCTGAAGAAGGACATCATACATGGTAAAGTGGAGGGTCAGCAAAAAAGGGGAAGGTGCTCAACACGATGGATTGACACAGTGGCTGCCATGATGGGCTCAAGCACAGTAAGGATTGTGAGGATGGCACGGGACTGGGCCATGTTTCACTCTGTTGCACACAGGGTTGCTAAGCTGGAGCCAACTCAATGGCACCGAGTAACAACAGCATTTCTAAAGCATAGATGAGTTTGGGAGGCAGTGAGTCTAAGTTGATGATGATGAAATAATTTGGGCAAAGGCAGTGAGAATGATGACACTAGTGAAGAATAACTAGTGTCAATGAAATGTACATGGTAGACATTGTTGAATGGATGTATATTTTGCTTTGTGTATATTTTCACCAAAAATAAAAATATATATTATAATTTTAAAAAGAGGGTGGAAAAAAAAAGGGGGTTGCAGGCAAACAATGGAGTGAATTCTAAAAGTTATTTTGCAATTTCCTTGCATGGAACTTTATACAGGGGTCTGTACTCATATTTAGTTTCCCAGGCTAATTCAGAAAGGACTCTTCAGCTCATAAAGAATGTATTGGTAATCATGGAGTCTAGACAAAACCATGGAGACCCATAATTCTGTGGGAAAATTTAAAAGATTGGCTTGTTGGTGTGGTTCAAGAGGATCTCCATCTCACTTTCACCTTCCATGCTGTTTGGTGGGGAGGTAGGGCAGGAATGAACATTTTCAATGAGTACTGTCAGAATGGAAAATGGGGTTCTGCTGGGCTAACCGGGGTGGCCACTACCAGAGGAGCTCGGATGTGTAAGAGCTAAGAGCAAGTCGGGAACTTAGATTCAGATTCTTAAGATACCCACCAGCCACTCCTCGGAAGGAAGGTTGGGCAATCCTACTTCCATAGTGATACTGCCTCTGAAACCCAAGGAGGGGTCGCTATGAGTCGGGGCCGACTCGAGGGCACATAACAACAACAACAACAAACATCAATAGGAACACCTCATTTCAAAGCTCCTTTTGTGAGTTTGTAAGTAAGGAGAACAATGAGATATAGCACCATGAATTTTTCTTTTACTTTTATTGTGGTAAAAGCATCCACAACAAGACATTTGCCAACAACTTCCACATTTACAGCTCAGGGACATAGATTATATTTTTCAAGTTGTACCATTATTGCTATCTTTTTCCAAAATATCCCACCACCTATTAGCATAAACTCGGTGCCCCTCAAACAAAAACTTCCCTTTTCCCCCTCCCTCCTACCCCTGATACCTGATAACCACTAATAATCTTTG
>NW_006921654.1:9538348-9539169 GCF_000298275.1 Orycteropus afer afer
ATCTGTTCTTGTCCTGGCTCTCACTTCTTTAGGATATATACCTAGTAATGGGATTGCTGGATCAAATGGTATTTCTATTTCCAACTTTTTAAGGAGTTGCCATACTGCTTTGCACAGTAGTGGTATCATTTTATGGTCCCACCAGCAGTGTATGATAGTCCCAACGTCTTCACATCCTCGCCAGCATTTGTTATTTCCTGTCTTGTTGAACTTTGCTGTTAGTGCTGGGGTGAGATGGTATCTCAGCATCATGAATTTTTGAAGAATAACCTCTGGGCACAGCGCTGCCACCACACAATCGCCAGTAAAAATTACATCATTCAGGTAATTACTTCAAGTGTTTGTAGTCTTTCATGATGAATTAGTGTAACAGGCACAGTGTTCCACATCAGTGAAGAAAACGGCATTTATCCTAAAATAAATAAAATATAAAAAATAATTTAATGCACCAAAGGAGTGCCTCATCTAGCTGTCAGATTTTCAATCACTAAAATAATTTTTTGATGATTAAACTAATAGGTAATTTTTGTATAACTTGAGAGGAGTCAAGGAATTGATGATTAGCATTGATATAACAGAACTCTCCATTCTCATCTATTTCTTTGAACAGTACTTATAGCTAAAAAAACAGAATCAAGAAATAGAATTTATGCTGAGCTCTCATTCTAGGGGTAGGTAATATTTGTCCGTGGAGGAGTGAATGAGCAAAGAGAAAAAGCCCCATTTGACCTTTTTTTTTTTTAGGATTTGGGTGAAGATTTACAGAGTAAATTCACTTTTCATACAGCAGTTCACATATACTTTGTCTCATGTCATTGACC
>NW_006921654.1:9543234-9556419 GCF_000298275.1 Orycteropus afer afer
TATTTCAATGTTTTTAAATTTATGAAGCCTTGCTTTATGGCCTACCATATGGTCTATCATGGGAAAAGTTCCATGTGCACTGGAGAAGAATGTATATTGTGCTGCTGTTGGGTGAAGTGCTCCATTTGACCTTTTAAGAAAGATATATTTTCAGTAGTTTTTTTCTTTTTGTGTTCAATAATTGTTTATAGTATTTATCAAAATCCATGATGTATACATTGTTTTGGGCAGCTGTATACTAATTCCAATTGTAACAACCCAATTTACAAGACATTTTAATATTTACAGTCTTTTCATATCAGGAATTTTTCTTTTTTAAATTTTACATTAGATGCATATTTTCTTTGCAGGAAAATGTGATAGGATCATCTTAAAAAGACTTTCAAGCCTAGAAAATTACACTCGGATAAAAATCTGTGGGAGAGAGAAATGAAAATATAATTTCCAAGAGATAAGGGAATGATAGAGATTTCTGACAGTGACAGAGTAGGTTTGTTCGTGTATTTTTAAAAACAGGTGATGACAGCACTAGAGCACTAATATTGTATGGATATTTTTCAAAGAATGATTTAACAGTTTTACTTAGAGATATGACCTTAAATTAACTTTTTTTTTTTTAAAGTGGGTAGGTATATCCATAAATGGTAACACGGTAAAGTGGGAGGTCGATAACATTTAAACTGCCTAACAGCTACAAAAAATGGTTTTATTTTAAAATGTCCTTATAATATACTAGAAATTACATCCTTTGCAAGTATTTGAACTTGTGTTAAAATGCATTAAATATGTATTGAAAATGGGCAGGGAGACTAGTAAGTTTCTGTTTTATGGACTTTTTTTAATTGAGGTAAAATTCACGTAACAAAAATTTGACCTTGAACCATTTTAAAGTGTACAGTTCAGTAGCATTTAGTACATGTACATTGTGTCCAGCCATCACCTCTATCTACTTCTGGGATATCATCAACCCAGAAGGAAACCCCATACCCAGTTACTCCCCGTTCTTCTCTGCCTTCAGCCACTGGCAGCTTCTAGCTGCCTTTCTTTCCCTGTGGATTGTCTTGTTCTGGATGTTTCATATAAATGAAATGATACAATGTGTGACCTTTTGTGTCTGTCTTCTTTGATTCAGCACAACATTTTTGAGGTTCTTCCATGTTGCATCAGTACTTCATTCCCTCTATGGCTGAATATTCCATTTATGGATATACCTACCATGTTTTGTTGACCTGTTCATCATTTGATGGACATTTGGTTTGTTTCTACTTTTTGGCCATTGTGAACTGTGGATGCTGAAAACATTCGTGTACATTATATGTTTGCACACCTGTTTTCAAGTCTTTTGGGTATATACCTAGGAGTGGAATTGCTGGGTCATATGGTGATTCTGTGTTTGTAAACTGGAAAGAGTAGAATTTGCTTCAGGGGCTGTAGAGCCAGGGCGCACCATTCACCGTTCTATGTGGATGATGTCCCTTGGAGTTGTGCAGCTGCAGAGGTCCTTCCTGGAGGTTCCCCAAAGAGAGAAGCTGTCACCCTCCAAAGCAACAGCAGGGGCTCATTTGCAAAGGAGTTGCTTCTGCCGTATCTCCTGGGCTGTGTCACTTTAACTGTACTTAGTGAGCCTTAGGAACTGGGCTAGGGAGGCCAACTCATAAGGAAGTCCAATTTGAAAAC
The DNA here is from genome assembly GCF_000298275.1 of Orycteropus afer afer. Lineage (NCBI taxonomy): Eukaryota > Metazoa > Chordata > Mammalia > Tubulidentata > Orycteropodidae > Orycteropus > Orycteropus afer. The sequence goes on from NW_006921654.1 coordinate 9,544,912, forward strand.
CCACTGCCATCCAGTCAATTCTGACTCAGAGAAACCCTAGGGACAAAGTAGAACTGCTCTGTGGGATTTCCCAGGCCGTAAATCTTATGGAGGCAGACCACCTCATCTTTCTCTCACAGAGTGCCTGGTGGTTTGAACCGCCAGCCTTTTGGTTAGTAACCCAGTGCTTTAACCACTGCACCACCATAACTCCTTAGTAAGGGGAATCTGAACCAAACCTACTGCCCTCGAGTCAACTCTGACTCTTAGTGACCCCCATCAGGTTTCCAAGGCTGTAAACCTTTCCAGAAGTAGATTGCCTCGTCTTCCTCCCATAGAGCAGCTGGTGGGTTTGAACTGCCTACCTTTTGGTTAGCCGCCCAATGCCTTAACCAGAGCTCCTAGTAAGGTGAATGTTGTTGTGGTTATGTGCTGTCAAGTCAGCCCTGACTCATAGGGACCCCTCCTTGGATTTCTGAGGCAGTATCACTACGGAAGTAGGATTGCCCAACCTTCCTTCCGAGGAGTGGCTGGTGGGTTTGAACCGCCAGCCTTCTGGTTAGCAGTCAAGTGCCTTAGCCACTATGCTACCAGAGTAAGCAGTAAAACATCTATTTGTAGAGATGTCCATTCCTTTCCAGCATTTTGGGGGATATCTAGGCTTTTGCACACAACTAATTCTTCTCCTTCCCAATCATCCTCAAACCAACTCATGATCAAATGAGAAAAAGACAAAAAATTTCCAGTTTAAGTTCAACAGCACAAGGGTTGAAAGGCATTTAGCCACGCATTCAAGTATTCTCGCAACAGTTGTATAGCAGTGATTCACAGACGCTGTTGCCTATTAGAATCACCTGGGGAGGTTTTACAACTCCCCGGCCCACTGAGCCTGTCCCTAGAGAGTCAAATCTCTAGGGCAAGGCTTCTCAGCTTCCGCACTATTGACTTTTGGGGCTGGATGATTCTTTGCTGTGGAGACTGTTTCATGTAATGTGGGATGTTTAGCAGGACCCCTGCTCTCTACCCACTAGATGCCAGGAGCACCCTCCCCTGTTTTGACAATCAAAGGTCATTGCCAAGTGCTTCCTGGAGGAAGGGACATAACTTCTCTAGTTGGGAACCACTGCTCTAGTGGGAGAGACCCAAACATCTATTTTTAAAAACCTTCCAGGTAATTCCAATGTGCAGCCAAGTTTGAGAACCAGAGTTCTGGTGGCGTTTCCTTGGGACTTACTTCCTGTGTAGAAGTGCATCCTGGTGGAAAGTCCCTGGCATTTGGAGTGTGTTTTTATAAACTGTGATTTAATATTAGGTCAGGAAGAATGGACTAGCATTTCCTCTCATCCTATCTTGTAAGCATTTGTTTCTTTCTGTCAGGGGGACTTTGGAAAACCAAGAGGCTGTGAACATCTTGAGAAGGCAGCAAAGCCAGTTGAGCCTGTAGCTTATAGGGAAGCTTTCGAGTATGTGAGGACCCCCAGCTAGTCAACGGGCTAAGCAACAGGCTAAGCCCACAGGGTGTAATTATTGTTGCCAAGATAATAGCTACATTGACTGCAGGCTCCCTGTGCTAGGGGATTTATTTACACGCCATCAAATAAGAAGACTTCTAAGTTAATATGAATGATAATAAGATAATGATGGAAATAGTAGGGCTGTTTAAGCAGCAGCAGGTCAACATTTCTGAAACATGTTTTAAGCCTCACTGGTGTATATTGGTCATCCTTGGTGCGAACAGTTAAAGCACCTGGCTGGCATCCAGAAGGTTGGCAGTTTGAATCTACTTAGAGGTGCCTCAAAAGAAATACCTGGGAATCTACTTCCAGAAGATCGGTCACTGAAACCCCAGTGGCATGCAGTTCCCCTCTGACACACACAGGGGCACCTGAGTTGGAATTGACTTGATGGCAACCGTTTGGGTTTTTTATTTGGTGTGTACATATGCATTTACACACTCTGAGTATGCACCTCAGTCCCATGTGGCAGGTACTGTTGGTTTGCACACACAACCCTTTCTTTCCTCTTATTACACGAAAGCTGCAAAGCTAAAAACTTGCCTTCTGGAGTCCTCTGCTGTTGTGAGTAGGCTTGTGATAGAATTTCTTTTAATAAGAGTTTAGCTCTTTGACGATAGGTAGTCTTCTCTATATTTATCTCTGCTGGTTAAAGCTCATCCAGTTGTACAATTTAGAAATACCTAGGAGGCCTTGGGCCGTGCAAACAGTTGACACACCTTGGAAGAAAAGTCAGACTACCTCAGAAAAATCAGCCATTGAACTCACATAGGGTTGTCGTGAGTCAGCACTTACTTGATGACAACTGGTTCATTTTGTTTTGGTTTTTACTTTATTGTACACCAGTCTTACCTCAAATATGTAAAACAGAACAATTGTTAAGAAAACTAAGAGGCAAATCGCAAATTGCAAAAGTCAAATTTCTTGGCTCTGCAGGAAGCAGAGGTGAGGATTCTGAGGTAGATTGAGGTGAAATGCAGAGCTGGGAGTTTTTGAGCTGATGCTGCTGTTGTTGTCAGGTGTTGTTGAGTCATCTCTGACTCGTAGCAACCTTGTGTACAACAAAACAAAACATTGCCCAGTCCTGTGCTATCCTCACACTCTTTGCTATGCTTGAGCCCATTGTTCCAGTCACTGTGTCAATCCATCTCATTGAGGGTTTTTTTTTTTTTTTTTTTTTTTTTGCTGACCCACTACCAAGCATGATAGCCTTCACCATGGACCAGTCCCATCTGACATGACCAAAGTACGTGAGATGAAGTCAGGTCATTCTTGGTTCTAAGGGTCATTTCAGTGGTACTTCTTCCAAGACAGATTTGTTCATTCTTCTGGCTGTCCATGGTATTTTCAGTATTCTTTGCCGACACCACAGTTCAAATGCATCAATTCTTCTCCATTCTTCCTTACTCATTGTCTAGTTCTCACATGCATTCGAAGCTATCTTAGTCATCAAGGTGCCATCTTTGCTCTTTAACACTTTCAAGAGGTCTTTTGTAGCAGGCTTGCCCCATGCAATAGGCCATCTAATTTCTTGGCTGCTGCTTCCATGGTCATTGATTGTGAACTCAAGTAAAACGAAATCCCTGACAACTTCAATCTTTTCTCCATTTATCATGATGTTGCTTATTGATCCAGTTGTGAGGATTTTTGTTTTCTTTATGTTGAGGTTCAATCCACACAGAAGGCTATAGTTGTTCATCAGTAAGTGCTTTAATTTTTCTTCATTTTCAGCAAGCAAAGTTGTATCATATGCATATGTTGTTGTTATGTGCCTTCGAGTCGGACCCGACTCAGCAACCCCTCCTTGGGTTTCCGAGGCAGTATCACTACGGAAGTAGATTGCTCCGTCTTCCTTCCGAGGAGTGGCTGGTGGGTTTGAACTGCCAGCCTTCTGGTTAGCAGTCAAGTAAGTGCCTTAGCCACTTAGCTACCAGAGCTCCCTTGTATGCATATAGCAGGTTGTTAACGAGTCTTCCTCCAATCCTGATGCCATATTCTTCTTCATATAGTTCAGCTTCTGGGATTATTTGTTCTGCATACAGGATGGTGAAATGGTACAACCCTGATGCATGCCCTTTCTGATTTTAAACTATGTACTATCACCTTGTTCTGATCAAATGATTGCTTCTTGTTCTATGTATAGGTTCCTCATGAGTATAATTAAGTGTTCTGGAATTCCCATTTTTTGCCATGTTAACTGACACTAGGTGTCACTATTGTACTGTACAAATGCTGTTGTTGTAATATGCATATGTTGTTGTTATGTGCCCTCGAGTCGGACCCGACTCATAGCGACCTCTCCTTGGGTTTCCAAGGCAGTATCACTACGAAAATAGATTGCCCCATCTTCCTTCTGAGGAGTGGCTCGTGGCTTTGAACTGCCAGCCTTCTGGTTAGCAGTCAAATGCCTTAGTTACTATGCCACCAGAGCTGTGCAAATGCAGCTGACACAGCTGACACAAAAAATCAAAACCAACCAATCTCACTGCCCTTGAGTAGAATCTGACTCATAGCAATCCCTCCTTGGGTCTCCAAGGTGGTGTCCCTATGGAAGTAGATTGCTCAGTCTTCCTTCCGAGGAGTTTCTGGTAGGTTTGAACTGACAGCCTTCTAGTTAGCAGTCAAATGTCTTAGGTACTATGCCACCAGCGCTTCTGCTGACACACAGGAGTGCTATTTAATATTCAGGACCAGGTTTGACTCTTCAAGGGTTTGAAGATTGTTCGCTTTTCCCCTCTCTTGATGCCAGAGCATGATGGCTTCACATTGACAACACTAACAGTGACCACAGAAGTTTTTCCAAGAGGCAACAGATAAAATACTCCTGCCCTGTATGAGTGCACATCAGCTCACATTGTTAAAGAAACTAAATAAGTGAAAAAGTGTTCAAGCTGTACTGGTGGTTACGATGAAGTACGCCCTTCCCTGTGGCACCAGGCCCAAAGCCTGACATATGGTACATGTTCAATCAATATTTGTTTAAGAAAAATCGCTGCACTGATCTGAAGCCTGGAGCAATAATTGCTCATTTCCTGTTGAGATGAGAAGGCTAAAGGTTTATAATGGCAGCATTATTTGTGCTGCAATGAATTCTTCTGGTGAAATATTAAGCATAAATGGTCTGATTTCTCATGCAGGAAAAACTATCCATTGTGGTTTTAATCTTATCATCTTAAATTGAATCACGTGCAGATCTTCATACCGTATATTGTTTCCAGTCTAAGTTGAAGATACATGTTCTTTAAGGTTTTAAAATACTGGCTCACTTTCTGAAATGAAAAATAAAACCATCGGCTTAACAACAACAAGATGAAGTAGGACATAACACTGCAAATCACAAACTAGATGCAAACTTTGGCTTTGCTCATAGTGAAGATGCAAAGAGAAGACCTCAAACCCAAACCAAACTCACTGCCATTCAGTTGATTCCAAGTCATCATGACCCTATAGGACAGAGGAGAATGGCCCTATAGGGTTTCTAAGGCTGTAAATCTTTACAGAAGCAGACTGCCTCATCTTTCGCCCACAGAGCAGCTGGTGGATTCAAACAGCTGTCCTTTTTATTAGCAGCTCAATTTTTTAACCACAGCACCACCAGACCTCATTAATGACGTTAGGAATGAACAAAAAGCCTCAAGTGGCTCAGAAAACTATCAGAGGCAATTTAACACAACTAGAAAATACACAAGATACCAAACTTGAGGGGGGCGAAAAAGCTTGATTGAAATGATATATTGAAAATCTAAATGAAGTTGTTGCAAAGTTTAAACAAAAGCAATAAAGTCACAGAATTGGAGACCTTTGTACAGAAAGAAGAGAAACAGGAAAAAGAAAAGAAAGCACTGCCAGAAACATTATCTTTAGAAAACAAGCCACCAGAACTCAAATCGAACTCTACATGTGCTAAAAACTGTCAGTCACCACAAGGAGCAAATGTCCCAATTGCAGTTGGGGGTTTGTCTCCAGCATTTGAATCTGTACACGATGAGAAGATTAAAAACTATTGCAAAAGAGCAAGATAAAAAAAAAAAAAAAAAGTTAACAAGCTTCAAGTTCAGAAGAAAGAACTACAAACCAAGATGGCACTTTAGTCGGAAATTTCTAGGATAAAGGTAGGTAGTGCAGTCTCTGCAAGTAAATCAGTTCAAGGCTCTTCCCCCTGTTTGGCGTGGTAGTTAAAGCATTGGCCTGCTAACCAGAAGTTTGGCAGTTCAAACCCACCAGCAGCTCCTACAGGAGAAAGATGAGGTAGTCTCCTTCCATGAAGATTTGCAGCCTTGGAAGTCCCATGGGACAGTTTTACTCTGTCCTCAAGTATCGCGGTGAGTATAGTGGAAGCCGCTGGGTGGCACATACTATAGGGTTAGACCACTACCTGAAAGACTGGCAGTTCAGACCAACCCAGATGCGTCTCAGGACACAGGCTTGGCGATGAGCTTCCAGAAGGGCACATCCTTTAAAACCCCGTGGTTTACTTGGGATCTACTGCACAGCGTCAACAAGACTCCAGAACCAACAGAGTCAAATCTCTGCAGAGCTCCAGTTAGAACCATCTTAATGGAAAGTTATCATATCACCTTCCTTGAAAAACCAGGAAATTTGTTGTCTCTTCTCCATACTTGAAACTCTCCACAGGTAGGATTTACTATAATGGTGCCTCAACTCTTTGCAGGAAGATGACATTCCAAAGTCAGCCAAGGAGTTCTTTCTCTAAAACTGTCATCTGACCTCCAGGGCCTGGAGAAAGCAGGCACATTTGTTCCTATAATGAAGGTTGGATACTGCTTTAAAGCTGGTTTGGAGTAGTGACTGTGAGAGACTTTCTTGGGTTTTGTTGGATTGCTACGGAGCATTCTCATTTTGAGAGCCAACTCAGGATACAGGAAATGGATCCTGGCCATGGGTAAGCTCTATCCAGAGGAGAAATGACTTCAGATGACCAATTTCAAAACTCAAGGGCAGGAGGCATTTGGTAGATTTCTAAACCAGTGCACTGAGTTTTGTTTCCAGTCCTGAAAGTTTAGGGCTTTCAATTTTAACTTTTTAAAAAATTATTGTGGTAAAATATATATAACAAAAAATTTGTCATTTTAATGATTTTCAAGTGCCCACTTCAGTGACATTAATTACATTCACCATGTCATGCTACCGTCACCATTATTCATTTCCATCAACTTTAACTTTTTTGTAGAGGTTTCGTGGGTGTAAATAAAAGAAAGAGAAAATAATTTTTCTAGTACTGATTTCTGGGAGCTCTGGTGGCACAGTGCCTAAGGCATTTGACTGCTAATCAGAAGGCTGGCAGTTCAAACCCACCAGCCACTCCTCAGAAGGAAGATTGGGCAGTCTGCCTCCATAGTGATACTGCCTCAGAAACCCAAGGAGAGGTCACTGCTATGAGTCAGATCCAACTCGATGGCAGTGAGTTTGGTATTTTGGTTAGTACTGATTTCTAGTTGGATTTCATTTTTCACATTTACGTCTTTGACTAACTTAAGAATTTGCTTAGCTCTCAAGAAGTCTTAGTTTTTAATAAATTTCCATAATTTCATAAGATTTACAGTTATCCTCAAAAGTTAATTTGGAAATTAATTTTCACAACTCAGAATGCTATTTTCTAGTGAAATGTTATCTTAAGTGGTACTGAGTTCCCATATGGTAAATAAATTAATTAAATTAAATTTTAGAAAAGGGAGCAATTTTGCTGAATATGTATAAAACACAATACAGGAAGCACAACAATAAATAATAAATGAAAAGCTACTTCTTCCGTTTCATTTTTTTAAGTCAACAAGCATAATGTGAGAAAAATTAATCCCATTATAAGACAAGTTCTACAAAGGTAAGGTTTTTGTTTATTTTTAGTCACTGCTGTATCCCCAGAACAGTGCCTGGCACATAGCAAGCCTACAGTAAATATTTGTTGAATAAATATTTGTTAAATGGTTCGGAGTTTATTGAAGATGTTACTGGTAGGGCCCTCCGGGAATTTTTAGGGCTTTTAAAGCAGCCGAGCGCATTAACTCTTTGCACCACCCAGCAACTCCGTGCTAGAATAAACCAACTGTAAAAAGGTATTTTTGAGGCAACCAGGGAAAATTGACCATGGACTTAGTATTAGGGGATATTAAGAATTATTTTTAGTGGTAATATAGTTGTGTTTTCTTTAAAGCATTTTCCTTTTAGAGATGCATGTGAAAGTATTGACACTGGAGAAATGGTGTGATGGATGTCTGGGATTTACTTTAAAATACTCCAGCAAAATAAATAAAAACAACAACAACAGCAGTGTGTGTGTGTGCACGCGCGTGTGGAGTAGATGATATATATATATATATATAAAGGGATTCATTATACTGCCCTCTCTACTGTGATTTTTGAAATAACCAGTAACTCCAAAATACTATGTATACACACACATGTATATGCACATAGGTGAGGACTATGTGTATATTTGTGAGAAAGAGGGCATCAGAAGCGAGACCTCTGAGCTTTCAGTTATGAAAAGCCAAAGAACACAGGCTGGAGGGAGCTTAAGAAATGAAAGTGGGTTGTTTCCCAGCATTCTCCACTGGGTGGTGCTATTGCAGCCTAATTTTTTAATACTGTACAATAATTTTATTCCACTATGCACCTGTCCACTCCTTGGAAGGAAGATGGGGCAATCTACCTCTGTAGTGATACTGCCCCGGAAACCCAAGGAGGGGTCGCTATGAGTCGGGTCTGACTCGACGGCACATAACAACAACAACAACATGCACCTGTCAGTTTGTCTACTGTGGTGGCTTGTGTGTTGCAATGATGGAAGCTACGCCACTGGCATTTCAAATACCAGCAGGATCACTCACAGTGGACAGGGTTCAGCAGAGCTTCTAGACTAAGACAGACTAGGAAGAAAGGCCTGGCAATCAAGTGTTTAACTAAGAGAATTGGAGGGCCAGTTGGCATTTTATAAAGATTATTCTATGTGCTGGACAGAAGATTGATGAATCTGGAGCTAGGGACTATAGCAGTGGGTCAAGTGACAGTTACTGAGGACCCAAACTAGTTGGCGATCGATGATGAGGAGGAGTCAGATTCAAGGAATACTTCGGCGTTAGCAATGACAGGATTTGATTACAGATTGCTTTTCGGAAGTGAGGAGTGCTAGTTAGGAATGAGTCTCACATTTCTAGAGTTGGAAACGAGGCTGACAGTGGTGCTGCTAACTGAGAAAGGAATGAAAACAATAGCCGAGATCATGCTTGAGCCCTTGCATTCATTTCTGCCTGTGGTAAGCAGTTCCTGTGAATTAGAGGGAGGAGCCCACTTCTGGAGGGAGATACACCATTCTGATGTACCAGAGTTCAGTACTGGGTGGTGGCTCGGATGTGTTAGCAAAGAGCTGGAGTGAAGGTGACCAGTCGAGGCAGGTCATCTGTGGAGGCAGTGGTGTGACTGGTGCCGAACACGTGAGACCTTGGAGTGAGGAGATGGGAGATCATCACTACAGGGAAGGAAGGCACCAAGGTTAATACCAAAGGCCAAGAAGATAAGCATAAACCCAATGGGAGTCGCTGTGAGTTGGAATCACCTCGATGGCAGTAGATTCTGGTATATGAATTGTATACCCTAAAGTTCACCTGTTTAAGGAGTACAGTTCTGTGGTTAGTGTATTTTCAATGGATAGTGATACACAGCCCTCACCATCATCTAATTTTAGAACCTTTTCATCACCCTACAAAGAGACTGTGTACCCAGTAGCAGTCACTCTCCATTTCTCCCTGCCTACTTGCCCTCTCCCCACAACCCCTGACAACCACTAATCTACTTTCTTTCTCTATAGTTTTTCCTATTCTGGGCATTTTATGTAAGCATAGTCATACAATATGCGTTCCTTTGTGATTAACTTCTTTCACTTAGCAAAATGTTTTCAAGGTCCAGCCATATTCTGTAGCACCAATACTTCATTCCTTTTTATGGCTGAGTAATATTCTATTGTATGGTTATAGCACATTTTGTCATTTTATCTATTCACGACTTGGGAGGAGCTCTGGTGGCTCTGTAGTTAGAACATTGGTCTGCTAACCAGCCATTATGTCGGAGAAAGATGTGGCAGTCTGCTTCTGTAAAGATTTGCAGGCTTGGAAACCCTATGGAGTAGTTCCACTCTAGGGTCGCTGTGAGTCGGAAATGACTCAATGGCAATGGATTCACCACTTGATGGACATTTGAGGTTTGTGTTATTTTTGTAACTGAATTTTTTTATTTTGAGATAATTGTATTGTCACACGTAGTTGTAGGAAATATTACAGCAAGATCCCATACACCCTTCACCCAGTTCCCCCTAATGGTAGCCTCTTGGAAAACTATAGTCCAACATGACAACCAGGAGATTGATATTGATACATTACTCGGACTCAGTCACCACCAGTTTTGCTTTCACTCCTCTGTGTGTTTAGGACTGTGCTCCACAGGGTTTCAGCGCCTGATTTTATTTTTTTTCTTTCTCAGAAGCAGATCACTAGGCCTTTCTTCCAAGGAACTGGTGGGTGAACTTGAACTGCCAACCTTTTGATTAGCACCTGAACTTTAACCGTTTGTGCCACTCAGGGACTCGTGTGTTTGTCTCTTTGTGTATTTTGTTCTTTGCAGTTAGTCATGTTTGTGTATCCATCACCAATATGCTTAGGATATTGGCATCTATATTCAAAAGTGTGATTACTCTGTAATTTGTTTCCATTTTTATCGGATTTGGGCCTTGGATTATACCAGATTACTCCAAATAGCAGGGAAGCGGTTCTTTCTCTGTGCTCCAGAACAGTCTGAACAGCCCAGCTGTTACCTGTTCTTTGGACGTTTAGGGGAAAAAAAATCCACATATAAAGCTGCCTGGGCCAGGTGCTTCTGTTGGGGGTAGAGGTGCAGAGGAGTGTCTAATAAGGTGGTTTAACCTGGTGTGTAGCATCAGGGGAGAGAGATTCGAAGGATGAGTAAGACATATACATTTAGATGCTGAACAAGCATCAAATACTCAGTATTGGCACAAAAGACTACATACTGTAGGATTCCATTTATATGAAATCTCCAGAGGCAAATTTATAAACACTGAAAGTAGATTAGTGGTTGCCTAGCATTGTAGGAAGATGTTCTGGTGGTGTAGTGGATAAGGCATTTGGCTGCTAACCAGAAGGTCAGAGTGTTCAAACCCACCAGCCAATCCATGGAAGGAAGATGGAGCAATCTACTTCCATAAAGATTTATAACCTTGGAAACCCAACAAGGGTCATTATAAGTTGGAATGAGTGAGTGAATGAGTGAGCATTGTTGGGGTGGGCACGTGGGGGATATTTTCTGTTACTGCTATAATACATTTCTACAAATAGCAGTTATATTTGTTATATTATACTTATTATAAATTTATTATAGTTCTGGAGATCCAAAGTCCAAAATAGGTCTCACTGAGCTAACATCAGGAGCTCTGGTAGCACAGTGCCTATGGCATTGACTGCTAACCAGAGGTTGGCAGATCAAACCCACCAGCTGCTCTGTGGAAGGAAGGTAGGGCAATTTACCTCTGTAAAGGTTTACTGCTTTGGAAACCCAATGAGGGGCTCTATGAGTTGGAATCCACTTGATGGCACCGGGTTTGGTTTGGGTTAGCATCAAGGTGTTGGTAGGATTGTGTTCCTTTTGTAGGTTCTAAGGGGTATCTTTTCCCTTGCTTTTTCCAGATTCTAGAGGCCATCCACTTTCCTTGGGCTATGGCCCCCTTCCCACATCTTTAAAGCCAGCAATGTTGGACCAAGTCCTTCTTATACTACCATCTCTCTGATTCTCTGTTCTACTTCCCTCTTCCACTTTTATGAACCTTTTTGATTCTACTGCTTGGTAAAGTGGAGGGTCAGCAAACAAGGGGAAGGCCCTCTGTGATAATTGGAGTTGTGTGTCAACTTGGCTGGACCACAATTCTGAGTGGTTTAAGCAGTTGTGATGTGGGTTATTCCCATGATGAGATCAGATGTATATGTTTTGA
>NW_006921654.1:9557003-9561577 GCF_000298275.1 Orycteropus afer afer
ATATATATAAGCTTTGCTGGTTTTGCTTCTCTAGAGAACCCAGCCTAACACACCCTCAATGAAATGGGTTGACACAGTGGCTACAACGATGGGCTCATGTATAGCAAGGATTGTGGGGCTGGCACAGGACCGAGCAGTACTTTGTTTTGTTGTACAGAGGGTTGCTATGAGTCCAAGGCTACTCGATGGTACCTAACAAAAACAAAACAAAACAAAACAAACTTACTGCTGTTGAATCAATTTTGACTCATAGCAACCCCTCCTTGGGTTTCCAAGATAGTATCTCTATGGAAGTAGATTGCCCAGTATTCTTTCTGAGGAGTGGCTGGTGGGAGTTTAACAACAACAACAACAACATGATTATATTAAGGATGCCCTGAGTGGTGCAAATGGTTAAGCGCTCAGAAACTCACTGAAAGGTTGGGGGTTCAAACCTAACCAGAGATGCCTCTGAAGAAACACCTGACAGTCTGCTTCCAAAAGTTCATAACCATGAAAAGCCTATGGAGTGCAGTTCTACTGTGCAACATATGGAGTCTCCAAGGGCCTGAATTGACTCTATGGCAACTGGTTTATGATTATATTGGGTGCACCTGGATAATCCAGGATAATCTCTTTAAGGTCCACTGATTAACACTCTTAATTTTTTCCTGCAACCTAAATTCCTCTGTCATATGACCTAACATATTCACAGATTCTGGGGATCAGAACTAGACATCTTTAAAAGAGCCATTACTCTGTCTACCACAGAGAAAATTGGGAGTGACCACTAATGGGTATGGGTTTCTTTTTGGGCTGATGATAATGTTCTCAAATTGATTGTGGTGATCATTGCACAACTCTGTGTATTCTAAAAGCCATTGAATTGTGTACTTTAAATGAGTGTATTGAATGGTATGTGAATTATATTTTAATAAAGCAGACATATGTCCCCTTTATAAGGAGCCCCCATGGTACAGATGGTTAAGGGCTTGGATGCTAACTTAAAATTTGGCAGTTGGACCGACCCATTGGCTCCTCGGGAGAAAGAGCTGACAGTCTGTTTCTTGAAAGATTACGGCCAAGACCACACTGTGGGGCAGTTCCACTCTTATCACTTTGGGTCGCCATGAGTCCAAATTGAAAGATTATGATCAAGACCACACTGTGGGGCAGTTCCACTCTGTCACTTTGAGTCGCCACGAGTCTAAATTGAGCAGCATCAAACAACAACAAAAGGTCCATTTTATAATATCATGGATTTATAATATATATGTATAATCATAATATAAATGTATGTGTATGCATATATGGGAGCTCTGGTGGCATCATGCCTAAAGCATTTGACTGCTAACCAGAAGGCTTGTGGTTCAAACCCAGCAGCCACTCCTCAGAAGGAAAGTTGGGCACTCTACTTCTGTAGTAATACCGTCTTGGGAACCCAAGAATGGGTTGCTATAAGTCAGGTTCAACTCTACAGCAGTGAGTTTCTTTTTCTTTTTTTTTTTTTTGGTATTCCTCCTAGTATTTCTAAAACCAAACTCTGTAATCTTCCTGCTTTGAAACAGCTCCTAGTCCTGAAGTTTTTTTGTCAGTTAATGGCTACTTTGCCCATCAGGTCATTCAAAACTTAAGGCTATTATAGTTTTCTCCTTCTCCCTCATTTCTCTTGTTAAATAATTTATTACATCCAGTGTTTTTCCTTCTTAAATAGTTCTTTAATGTGTCTTCTATCAGTCCTGGTCTTTCTTAACGTGACTGGAGTTTACTGCTCAAGGGACAGCGTTTTTTTTTGCACAATGATCTCTTTGGCAGTCTGGTGACACCTGTAGACTCCTCAGAGTAAGACTTTTAAAAGCATAAAATAAAACACATTGGATTACAAAGGAAAACAATGTGTTAAAATACAATTAAACAGTTAAAAATAATTTGTCGTACAGTAATGTATGTGCTTCTTTACCAATGAAAGGGAATGAAATGACAATATTTAAAATTAGATCTAATAACAAAGATGATAATTTGCACGTAGTGGTGAGACTAGCTAATTATTTTGAGATATCTGCAGCAACTTCAGTGTGATATGAAAATGTCTGCGATTTCTATTGGCAGGGTCACAGGAACTGCTGGTACTAGCATAGTTCATAGATGACCAAAGTTAGCTACATTTTCATTAGCGATTAGGGCTAGCCCGTAAAGCTAGAGTACCACTGAGAGGCGCTCTCTGGCATTCTAGAGAGGACATACGCGAGGTTCTTGTGGTGCGGCCCACGTGGTGACGTAGTTCCGGTCACGCTTCACTGTCTCTTTTTCTGAGGTGAGTGTTGGCGTTTGTCACTTGGGAGTCCTTGCTGGGAGCGCGCCTTTCACCCTTAGAGAACACTATCGACTTCGGCCTTGGTGCCGCGGGGTGCTGAAGGAAGGAGTCAGGGAGGTGCCTTCCGATCCCGGAGAGAGGAGGCGGCCTGCGAGCCAATCCTCCCTTACTAACCCGCCTTGGCTCCCTTCAGCCCGCGGCGGCGGCTCTGGGAAATAGAGGCAGTGAAGCTGCTAATTAGCGGCTACAGGCCAGTTGCTGTTCTTAGGTCAGGGGGTGCACTTGCAATGAGACACGACGAGGGCTTACAGCCTAGTGGGAGAGTCACGTATTAATCACGTCTGATAACTTCCATCCACCTACTTGGAACCCTTCTCCAAGGACTGGTCCCTTTTGATAACATGTCCAAAGTATGAGAGAGGAAGTCTAGGTATCCGCTTTTAAGGAGCGTTCAGGCTGTATTTCTTCCAAGACACTTGTTTTTGGCAGTCCATGGCACATTAGGTATTCTTCACCAACACCGTAATTCAAAGCCATCAATTTTTTGATCCTCCTTATTCATTGTTTAGCTTTCACATGCATACTATGTCTTGGGTCAGGCGCACCTTAGTCTTCAAGGTGATATCTTTGTTTTCTAACACTTCAAAATATTTTGCAGCTGATTTGCCCAGTGCAATATTTGTAGTCTTTGAGCTTCATCAGTAAGTGCATCAGATCTTCACATTTAGCAAGCAAGGTTGTGTTAGCATATTGCAGGATATTAAATCTTCTTCCAATCCTGATTTCATACTCTTACAGTTGAGCTTCTCATATTATTTGCTCAGCATACAAATTAAGTATGGTAAAAGGATACAACCCTGACGCACACCTTTCCAGATTTTAAACCACACAGTATCCCCCTGTTCTGTTTGAAGGACTCCCTCTTGGTCTATGTACAGGTTGTACATGAGCACAATTAAGTGTTCTGGAATTGCCGTTCTTCTCAATGTTATCCATTACATATTTGTATGATCTGCACAATTGAATGCCTTTACATAGTCAGCAAAACAAAGGTAAACAACCTTCTATTAGTCTCTGCTCTCAGCCAAGATCCTTCTGACATCAGCAATAATAATTCTTGTTCCACGTCCTCTTCTGCATCTGGCTTGAATTTCTGGCAGATATCTCAGTTTGCCCCTGCAACCATTTTTGAATTATCTTCAGCATAATTTTACTTGCATGTGATAATGATATTATTAGATAATTTCTGCATTCCATTGGATCACCTTTCTTTGAAATGGGCAGGAATATGGTTCTCTCCCAATTAATTGGCCAGATAGCTGTCTTCTAAATTTCTTGCAAGGGCTCCTTAAAAATCACTTTAGGGAAAAAAAAAAAAGAAAGAAAAAACAAACCCATTGCCATCGAGTTCATTCCAACTCTTGAGACAGGGTAGAACTGCTCCATAGAGTTTCCAAGGTTATAATCTATGGCAGTAGACTGCCTCATCTTTCTCCCATGGAGCAGTGAGTGGGTTCAAACTGCTGACTTTTCACTTAGCAGCTACATGCTTAACCACTGAGCCACCAGGGTTCCCTACCTTACCAAGGTGAAAAAGAAACTTGATGAACTGTGATTAAAAGCAATACAGTGTAGTTATTAAAAGCATGGTGTGGTAGTTAATGTTTGTCAAACTTGGCTGGGCCTGGTTGAGTGGCTGGGCAGCAGGTGGTAGTTATTTCCATGATGAGACTGGCAGTCAGCTCCATGGTGGGACCTACCACAAGCAGCTGTAGCTGCCTTTGGGTATGTGGTCTGCTTCCTGTATTTAAGGAGACACCTTGGGAATGGTCTCTAGCCCGGACCCTGCGTGTAGCTGTGTCGTTGCTCAGCAGCCTGCTATGCTCTGCCGACCTTGGGACTTAAAATGGACTTATTTTAATGCCATGTGGTTTGGTAAAATCGGGACTGTGCCATTTTATTTGTCGACCTTGGGCTTGTTAGCCTCAGCAGCCACTAGCTGCCTGAGTGAAGAGTGCCTCTAGCTTCAGTGGGCCGGGAGCAAGAGGCAGAACTGAAGCCGAAGGTCGAGGGGCTTTCACGCAGCACCTAGAGCCTGACTTTGAACTAGGACTTGTTGTTGTTGTTGTTAAGTGCTGTCAAGTCGTTTCCGACTCACAGCGACCCCATGCACAGCAGAACGAAACACTGCCTGATCCCGCGCCAGCCCCACAATCCCTGCTATACTTGAGCCCATCATCGCAGCCACCGTATCAATCCATCTCCTTGAAGGCCTCCCCCT
>NW_006921654.1:9565692-9568409 GCF_000298275.1 Orycteropus afer afer
TTACCTTGCTCCCGGAGACCCGGTCCCTCTCGGGAGGGTAACAAGGGAAAGTGTTCAGTGCAGATCAGTGAGTAAGCACAAGCCCCTCCTCACCTAATCCCTTTGGCTGAACTAGGACTTAAAGCCTCCAAATTGTAAGAATAAACTCCTGTTTGTTAAGGCTATACCATCTGTGGTACATTCTTGTCAGAGCGGCACTGGGTAACCAGAACACATGGCTTTTGGAGTCTGGTTGATCTGGTTTGGGATACAAGTTCATCTATCTACCTGCTAAGAGAAAAACATACTCTCTTAGCCTCAGTTTTCTCATTTGGGTTTAAAGAAAATAATTTAGAGGATTACTGTGAGGACAGAATGAGAAGATATCTTTTTGGTCCAAAATATGATACTCCTTTCTATTTTTTAAAACTTTCTATGTTTGTTAGTAAAATTTTGTTTTTAAAAATAAAGATCTGAGTGTCCTCTTAAGTTTTTTTTTTTTTTTTT
The DNA here is from genome assembly GCF_000298275.1 of Orycteropus afer afer. NCBI lineage: Eukaryota > Metazoa > Chordata > Mammalia > Tubulidentata > Orycteropodidae > Orycteropus > Orycteropus afer. The sequence continues at coordinate 9,566,179 of NW_006921654.1, forward strand.
TTTTTCTGTCTTTTGCTTAACTTTGCTCTTTGTTTATTCAGCTCACTCTCCCTCCATATTATTTTGCTAGGAAAGGCAGTATTTGTTCATGTTTGTGAGTACAGTCTCTGGTGACCTAGGCAAGTTACATATCCTTCAGAATTCTGTTTCCTTGGAATTACAAACCTCATGGTATGGTGTGGATTAAAAGTGGAAAATATAAACCACTTTGCCAGTTGGCATTTAGTAAGTGATTGCTGTTACTGTTAGTAGCAGGTTTGCAGGTTTAAAGGAAAGCCTTTGGGTGGACAGGGTTCACTCTTGGTTTTCTTTGCTTCTTCAGCCCCTGACCTTCCCTAAGAGGGAGCCCAGCTGATGGCAGTCATGCCCCTGAAAGCCCGGTACCAGGTGAGCTGTGGATCCCTCAGGTTAGCCTTAGATCTGATGTGAAGGAAACAGGGTATGATACAGATGATTCTAGCAAGTCTTAGAGCCAGTGCTGTTGGAAGACCCCTGTTGCTTCCCTCCACTGGGACTGGATGCTGAGGAAAGAGAGCTGATGGTGAGGGGCTGAGCAGCCAGAGACTTCAGGGCCCATGAAGTGGTAAATGGAGACAGCTGGAGAGGGTGTCCTGGGAAGCAGAAGTACAGTTTCCTGCACTCTGAGAATATCTGCTGGGTCGTCAGGTCCAGTAGCTCCCCCAGCAGAAGGATCTGTGTGAATGATGGACTCAGGGTGGTGACGTTGGTTATCCAGTATACAGTGGGAGCAAGGTCATGAGGTTCTTAGGGATTGAAGGATTGGGGACAGAGGAACAACAGGCAAAAGACAAGAAAAAGGAGTCTCCACCACTTGTTCTGCCAAAGAAGGATGGGTTTCAGAATGAGAGGAAGGATGTATCCTTTAGGTCATTACTACTGGCTGAGGAGGCACTGGAATGGGATGGAAAATCTTCACTAGGAAGCAGGACAACTGAAGTTAGGGATTCTATCCAATGGCATTGTGGCTTGAGCCCATCACTTAGTCTTTGTACTTGTACTTCATTTGTAAAGTGAACATAAGTACCTTTACATTTTGGGGACAAGGAAATTAATTTCTTGAGTTTTATTTTTTGAGATTGATGAGTTGTGAAGTGTTGCTTTACCATATCCTCCTCCTCAGGACTCTCTAGTAACTAAGTGTCCATGAACCATATCCGAAGTCCCAATTCTCGATTTCCCACATCTTTCAGCCCCCTCTGCTTGACTGTCCACTGATACATTGTCTTCCTTGTAGCTCCCCACCCTCTTGAATTTCTACAGTCTGCTGGTATCACTGTGTTGTAGTCCTGATCACTCAGTTTCTAGACTGCTCAGTAATTGTTGACTGTTTTCTCTTGATAACACTTCCAGAGAACCACCAAGGCCTATGGTTTCTGCCCACTGTCTCCTCCATTTGTCCCATGTTACATATCACCTTCATTCATGGTTTGTCCTTCTTTCCTGGGATTTTGTTTACAAAGCTTCCTGGCTACTTTCTCTGTGTACCATCTTGTGCCTTCCCATCACCTTCTACTGCTTACATGATACAGCTGTTTACTAAGTTTGGATTTTATCCTCCTTTTTAGGGTTGTTAGACTTCAGTGTGTGTCAGAGTTACTTGAAGGACTTTGCCTTTCTAACAAGTTCCCAGGTGATGCTGCTGGTAGTCTGGGGACCACACTTGGAGAACCACTGCTCTGGTTGATGATTAAGAGGTTCATTGAGGAGCTGGCTGGGTCAGGTGGTCATTTAAAGTAGATTATTTTCTGTGCTGGGCAGAGGATGGACTCAGTGCAGGGTAAGCATGGAATTGGAGTTCTTGAAGGGTATAGCTGTTGACCTAATGTAGTGATTGTATCACAGTGAAGAAGAGTCAGATTCTAGAAATAGTTAAGCAGTAAAACTGCTTGTAAGAAATGAACAGTGTGACTAGGGTGAGATAGTCTAGAATGAATCTCAGTATACTAGCATTGGAGACAGCTGAAACCGCTGAGATGGCAGAAAATTGTCATGTACTGCAAATCTGTTCATGTGAATTAGAAAGAAGAGCTAGTGCAGTGTAGTAAATTACTTAGTGTGGCTTTTCTACCCATAAGTCTTTGTAAACTCCAAGGTGGGATTTTCTATGAGCAACTGAGGAGCTCCTGATTGCTGAAGAAGTCCACCTGGAGTATTTCTGTTGGGAGTGGCACAAAACAGTGTTCTGGGAGGTGCCCACTCTTTCTCAAGTG
>NW_006921654.1:9568879-9569514 GCF_000298275.1 Orycteropus afer afer
CCTTGCAGTAATAGGCCTTGGGTTACTGCTGGTAATCCTGTCTTCCTCTCGTGGGATTAGAGGAGGTCAGAACATGTGGCCTCCTTGTCCTTTTTGTAGCTAGTTTGGGAGATCTGAGGTCATGCTGGGGCTAGTGGAGAACTGCAGAATGAAATGAAGAGTTGGGAGATGGGAGGATTTTCACTGCATGTTAGGTAGAGTAACCAAGGTTGATACTAAAGTCTGAGGAGTGCATAGAGGGTCTAAGCCAGATGCTGGAGCTTTCTGGGATGGTAGAGTTGACACCAGGAGAGAGGAGAAGTGTTGGCTATTAAGAAACTATGAGGCTCAAATGACAAAAGCTATTACAGATTGCCTTCGAGGTGATAATGTTTGCATGTGAAGAGTGTAATCAGTGTCACTGAATTACACATGGAAAGTTAAGGAATTGACAGATGTTTTGCTATATATATTTTCACCACACACACACACACACACACACATAATTGAGCTACCCAGCAGCAATTTGATTTCAGAAGTATCTTCGCAAAATGGACTGCCCCAAATTGTCCCTCAAATATGATGGTGAAATTAGGAGATTTCCAGATAAGCAGAAACTAAGGGAATTTGTTAAAACCAGACCAACCTTACAAGAC
>NW_006921654.1:9574104-9584628 GCF_000298275.1 Orycteropus afer afer
AAAAAAAAAAAAAAAATGGACTGCCCCAGGTGGCACTGAGCTCTCTCTTCTGGAGGGTCTTTTTTTTTTTAAATCATAATTTGGGTGAAAATTTACAGAGCAAATTCATTTTCCATACAGCAGTTCATACACATTTTGTCTCATGACATTGACTACAATACCCCACAATGCAACAGTTCTCTTCCCACTTCTTCCCTGTAGTTAGTTCTTCCCTGTGTCTTTCCTTCCCATGCACTACCCCCCCACCCCCCACAGCTGTCTCCCTGTGCAAACACTGCCCTTCAGTTCTCCCATGATTGATCTCCCCAAGGAGTGTGTCTACCTCAGGTAAATGTTCAGCCCATAGGCCTGTGTATTATTTGGCTGGAAGCTACAGAATAAGTTCAATTCCAGACCTGAAGGGTAGCCAGGGGCCATAATCTCAGGAGTCTCACCAGGTTCTATCAGACCAGCAAACCTGGTCTTTTATGATTTTGAATTTTGTTGCACATTGTTTTCCCACTCTATCCAGGATCTCCTACACCAATCCCCCTCTGACTGGCTGACAGCAGTAGCCAGGCACTATCTAATTCTTTTGGTCTCATGGCCATATAGACTGCAGATCGCATGGTTTGCTAATCCCTTGGACTGTTTCCATGTGTCTTTCATGTTCTTCATTCTTTGCTCTGGACAAGGCGAGACCTATCATGGCATCTAGATGGACACTTGTAAGCTTTTTTTTTTAAATTGTGATTTGAGTGAAAGTTTACAGAGCAAATTCATTTTCCATACAACAGTTCACACACTTTGTGTCATAACACTGACTGAAATTTCCCACAGTGCAACAGCTCTCTTCCTACTTCCTCCCCATAGTCACCTCTTCGCTAGGTACTTCCCTCCCGTGCACTCCTGCCCCCCTGAGCTGTCTTCCTGTGCATAAACAGCCCTTCTATTGTCCCATGATTGATCTCCCCAAGGGGTGTATCTACCTAAGGTAAATGTTCAGATCATATGCCTGTCTTTTGTTTAGCTGGAAGGCACAGGAATGGGTTCAGTTCCAGACCTGAAGGACAGCTAGGGGCCATAGTCTCAGTGGTTTCACTAGGCTCTATCAGACCAACAAATTTGGTCCCTGTTTTTTTTGTTGTTGTTATGATTTTGAGTTTTGTCCCACATTATTCTCCCACTCTATCCAGGATCTCCTATGTAGATCGCCCTCTGAGTGGTTGACAGTGGTAGCCAGGCACCATCTAGCTCTTCTGGTCTCATAGTTATATAGGCTGTGGATCACATGGTGTACCAGTCGCTAGGATTAATTGTTTACATGAATCTCTCTGGTTTTCTTCATTCTTTTTTGTTGGACAAAGAGAGACTCATCATTGCATGTAGATGGCTGCTTGCAAGCTTTTAAGATCCCAGTCACTGCTCACCAAAGTAGGATGTAGAACAATGTTTTTGTATAGTATGTTATGCCAATTGAGCTTAATGTTCCCTGTGACCATGATCCCAAGCTCACAGGTCCAACTACTCACTTGCTCTGGGTAGCTGGCTGTGGCCAAGAAGTCAGCACAACCCTGTCCCCTGTCAGCTCTACTATACATCTGGACGTTTTTATAGGACATACAAATATGTTTACAGAAACATTGTCTGCCAACCCTAAACTAGTCGCTGCCTAGACATACCTGATATTCTTGATGGTTCAGCCTGTCCACCCATCTATCCACCAATAGGTCAATGCTTGCCATCACTGACAATGCAGTACTGTATATGCAAAAGGGTTCATCTTTGTTGTCTGTACTTTCCACGTACCTCTCTCTGTCTTACTCTTACTCAGTGCCACCATGATGTTCACTCACATTTGGTACATTGCCCTTCTCTTCACCCAAATCAATACTTGTCTCTACCTATCTAGCAGTGTTCCTTCCCCTCCCCTCCCGTCCCCAATAACCAACAAAGAGAGTTTTGTTCCATATATGAGGCTTTTCTTGACTTTTTACAGTAATGAACCAATACAGTGTTTGTCCTTCTGTGACTGACTTATTTCACTCACCATAATATCCTCCAAGTTCATCCACATTATGCAGTGTTTTGCAGATTCTACATTATTCTTTAAGATTGCTTAGTATTTTATTGTGTGTATGTACAGAATACCGCCTTGGAAACCCAAGGAGGGATAGGTATGAGTTGACTCTGACTTGATGGCAGTGACTTTGGTTTTTGGTTTACTATAGTTTAGTTGTCCCTTCTGTCGATGGGCGTCTAGGTTGTTTCCATCTCCTTCCTACTGTGATGAACATGGGTGTGCATATATCTGTTTTTGCCCTGGCTCTCACTTCTTTAGGATACATACCTAGTAATGGATTGCTGGATCAAATGGTATTTCTAATTCTAACTTGTTAAGGAATCACCATACTGTTACCACAGTGGTTGCATCATTTTACAGTCCCACCACTAGTGTAGGTTCTTGAGCAAAGGCACTCAGCTCCTTATTCAGCTGTGGGTGGGGCTTACATGAAACAGGCTTATCTGGACACTCCAGAGCTTTGTTCACGTTAGGCGGCCACGAGCTTTACGGCAGTGAAGTAGAAACAGATGGGTCCTGACATGCCATCTGTGACTGGGTGTCTGAACAGGTTACAGCTAATTGTTCACTTGTAGGTGAGATAATGAAAGACTGAAAGTGCATTTACAAAATCAAAGAGAATTTGCTTTAGGAAGGTGAGTTCATGGGAGACTTTCCCCAGGATTTTCAAAATGTTACTCTTTATAACAGTAAATCACATGGTAGTGAGAGAAATTCCAGGTTTTTGGTTGTAGAAATAATCATTTTATGGTCCCCTTCCTTTTTTTTTTTTATGGTCCCCCATACCTCATAGGAGGAGCTCTGGTAGCATAGTGGCTAAGACACTTGCCTGCTAACCAGATGGCTGGCGGTTCAAACCCACCAGCCACTCCTCGGAAGGAAGGTTGGGCAATCCTACTTCCGTAGTGATACTGCCTTGGAAACCCAAGGAGGGGTCGCTATGAGTCGGGGCCGACTCGACGGCACATAACAACAACAACAACATACCTCATAGGGCCCCTCTTTGAAGCTCTCATATTGTCCCCTCTGGCCCTGAGCCAGAGGATTGGCTCTAGGGCAGCAGGAACTTGTTGTTTTAGGAGGTGGTGACCTTCGAGGACGTGGCTGTGTACTTCACTCGGACAGAATGGGCAGGGCTTTCTCCTGCACAGAGAGCTCTTTATAGAAATGTGAAGCTGGAGAATTATGGGAACTTTACTTCCCTAGGTAAGGCATTTTCCTTCTGGAATTTGGATCTATACTTTCTGATTTTCTTTCTTATTTTCCTTATAGACTGGGTTGTGGTGGGGAGCAGAAGGGGTCTCTTTCTCTGTTATCCTCCACTGAATGAAGGCTAAGACTAAATGGCCAGCCTCAGAGGTTGCTTGGTAGGGAGTTTGACCCCAATGTAGGGAATTGCTATTCCCTGATAAGAGCATCCTCCAAGAGACTCTGCATGTGTTTCTTTTGCCAAAGTCCAGTTCTTAGCTTGTTGCTACTCTCTTCATTGTCTGGAGAAGGGTGTGACTCTTCCCTGGGTTTGCACATACCTTGCAGGATTTCACCAACTTACCTGCTCTTAAGTGGCTTTTCAAGGAAGAGATCACAGGTGTTCAACTTCCTCTTGATCTAAATCTCTTTGGTCGTTCTGGTCCTGAGCCCTGTTTTGTGGGTCTTATTCTTACTGAGATTTTTGGGTTTTCCTTCTTGACACAGCAAACACAAGGCTGAAAGATGCCATTTTCTTCCCTTTTTCAGGATACTTAGTTCCCAAACCTTCTCTGATCTCACTTCTGGAGGGAGAGGGTTTGCTTTGGGGCCTGGAAACACAAGATGATCCACCTGCAGAGAGGACCAAAGACATCTGTAAAGGTAAGCAAGGCAGGTTTAGAACCAGCAACCATAGAGTTTTACAGAGCAGTGTATTTGGAATGATTGATTCTGGGCAGGATGTGAATAAAATAGATGATTTCTGCTAATAGGTAAAATTTGAAACCTTTCCCACAAAGCTTAACTCTCACCAACCTGTTACCACTAATGTACCTTATATACAGTTGCCCTTTCTGAATGTCAACATTACACTAGTGTCTCTCCTTCCTTGCATAAGATAGATGTATTTAGAAGTAGTTTTTAAGCATTTTCATGTACCAAGCTTTGTTTAAGCAGCTTTGGAGAGAAAACTGTACACCAGTGTTGATTGTAGAACTTTTCACAATAGCCAAAAGAGAGAATCAACTGAAGTACCCATTAACAGATAAATGGATAAACAAAATGTGATATATACATACACTGAAACATTACTCAGCTAGAAAGAGAAATGAAATACAGACGCATGCCGCAATATGGATAAACCATGAAAACATGCTGAGCAAAATAAGTCAGTCATAAAAAATAAAAACTATGACTTCATTTACATCAAAAAAAGCAAAAAATAGAAACCAAAGTATCAGTGGTTATTGGGAGGAGGGAGAAACCGGGAATTTTTGCTTAGACGGCAAAGAGTTTGTGTTGATGATAAGACTAATTTGGAGAAGAATCAATGAGAATAGTTGGATAACTTGAAGAATGTCATCAGTGTTGCTGAATTCTGCATATAGAAATTTTTTAGTTGGCATATGTTTTGTTGCATATATTTTCACCATAATAAATAAATAAAAAGCAGCAGCTCTGGAGAATATTAGCCATGGAGATAGCTGGAAAGACCTACAAAAGAGAGAGCATGCTAAGTGCTGTTCCTGGTGTGTGAGCACCAGGCTGTGGGAACACAGCAGAAGCAGGGGTTCTAGTGATTCCAATGGAGAAGGCTCCAGTTTAAAAGTTTGCAGTGGTTTCAGATGGGGACAAAAAAGGAGACTAGTCTTCCCTGAGAAAGGGACCAGAAGATCCAATACATCGTTGTGAAGGGCTTTGCAGGAGAACCACTGGACAGTGTATTTAAAAGCAGGTATTGTGGAGTCCACCTGCAAGCATTCTTCTCTGTCTTTTCCAGTAAGCCGTGCAGGAGCAAGAAGTTAGAATTAGAAGCTTAAGCAGGGCTTTCACTTTTCTACTTCCTAGGATATGGAGGTGATAGAGTCTGCAGGGCATACCCTGGAGCCTCCTTCCTTAGCTAATGGTATAGATACTGTAGTTGGTGCATCTTACCCACCCCGCCTCATGAGGAAATTCTAGGACTCAGAGTTTGTTGAAGAGCTCTGTCCTTCAGAAGTCACTGCATGGGAACTGGAAATGGGAGAGCAGGCAAAACAGAATGTGGAGCAGGAGAAGTGACCTTCATCACAATCATCTTGCCACTTTCCTGCAGTAAAGAACATGTGGACTAGATGATAACAGAGCATATTAGTGGTGATGTCCTGTAAGCCCCTCTGTGTTTTTCTTTTCTCTCTGCCTTGTCATAACCTAGTGTCCTTGATGTTCAGTGACACTTAGGAAGCAATCAGGTGTCCTGTGTACACTGGAAAATGTACTGTCAAAACCCGAAACCCTGCTTCAACTTTACCATTTTCTTCAGGAGTGATATTGGCACTTTTATTTTAACACCCTCATCTTCCTAGCAAGCTGATGTGGAGGTTAGAATGTGATCTCTAAAGGCCCTATAGTTTTTGATGCTCTATTGTTTTTAGAGTAATTCTTCAGTGACATTTCTGTTTTCTGTTTCTTGTGTCAGATGCTGAGACCAACATTGACAATACATCTGCATCCACACTGAGAATCTCTGGAGAGGGAGACAAGATGAAACCATGTGGGCTGCAGAAGCATGTTCCCCAGGGAACTGACTTCCCAGAAAAAGGTGAAGTGGAGAAGCAACAGAAGACCCCCACAGTGAAAAATATTAGAGGCAAGCTTGAAAAAATTCACTATACAAGGAAACCCTTCAGATGTGAGGAGTGTGGGAAATGCTTCAGCTATTTTTCTTACTATGTTAGACACCAGAGGGTCCACACTGGCGAGAAACCCTTTGAATGTATTAAGTGTGGAAAAGCCTTTAATGGCAATTCTTCACTTATTCGTCATCAGAGAATCCACACTGGAGAGAGACCCTATCAGTGTGAGGAGTGTGGGAGAGCTTTTAATGATAATGCAAATCTGATCAGACATCAGCGAATCCACAGTGGGGACAGACCCTATCACTGTGAAGAGTGTGGCAGTAGTTTCACCAGTAGTTCTGAATTTGTTATTCATCAGAGAATCCACACTGGGGAGAAACCCTATGAGTGTAACGAGTGTGGGAAAGCTTTTGTTGGCAATTCACCACTAATTCGGCATCAGAAAATTCATACTGGAGAGAAACCGTATGAGTGTAATGAGTGTGGCAAAAGCTTTGGAAGGACTTCCCATCTTAGTCAGCATCAGCGTATTCACACAGGGGAAAAGCCTTATTCTTGTAAAGTATGTGGCCAGGCCTTCAATTTTCATACAAAACTGACTCGGCATCAGAGAATCCACAGTGAGGAGAAGCCCTTTGAGTGTGTAGATTGTGGAAAAGCCTTTAGTGCTAAGGAACAGTTGAAAAGGCATCTCAGAATCCATATTCAGGAGTCTTCCTGTATATGTGACAAGTGTGGAAAAGACTTCACCAGCAAAAGAGATCTTCTGCAGCATCAGAAAATTCACACTGGAGAAAAACCCTATGAGTGTAGCACGTATGAGAAAACCTTCAGGATTTCTTCCCGGCTAGGTCATTTTGAGCATGTCCAGCCTGGAGAAAAGCCTGTGCTGGACATTTGTCACTTTGGCCTCCCAGAATTTTTTACCCCCTTTTATTGGTAATAGTCTATGCAGTTGACTCTTGAACAATGTGGGAGTTAGGGGTGCTGACCTGCATAGTTGAAAATCTTCATATAACTTTTGACTTCCCATACATTTAGTATGAATAGCCTACTGTTGACCAGTAGCCTTACTGATAAACAGTACTGATAAACAGTTGGTTAACACAGTTCTTGCCATACAGTTATTAGTTTTTCACAGAAACACACACACCAGATAATTGTATGTGTGTGTGTGTTTGTGATTTGAGTGAAATTTTAGAGCAAATTGGTTTTCTATTCAACCATCTATACACATTCCGTTTTGTGACATTCACTGCAATCCCACAGTGCAACAGCATTCTTCCCACTTCTTCCTCACACCCACTCTTTCCCTTTGTCCTTCCCTTCCGCTTCTGCCTTCCTAGCTCTGTCCCTGGGCACATGCTACCCTCTTGATCTCTATGGTTGATTGTTGTGATGAATACATATACTTCTCACTTTATAGGCATGTCTAGCGATTGACTAAAAGTTGAGCCGTGGGGGTTGAGTTCCGTTTCTGGCCTGAAGTGTGTCCAGGGGCTATAATCTCAGGGGTTCCACCAGACTTCATCTGACTAGTAAGTCTGGTATTTTATCATTTTGTGGTTTTTCCACATTTTTCTCCCTCTCTATCTGGGACTTCCTGTTGTTATCCCTTTCGGAGCAGTCAGCAACAGTAGTTGGGTACCATCTTGTTCTGGTCTCAAGGTCATGGAGGCTGGGGTTCACGTGCTCCATTAGTCCTTGCGTCTTTCATTTTCTTCACTCTTCTTTGCTCTGGATGGGAAGAGACTAGTAGTTGCACCTTAAAGGCTGCTCCTAAGCTTTTTAGACTCTACTCACCACTTACCAAAGTAGGATATAGAGCATTGTCTTTGTGGACTATGTTATGCCAGTTAACCTTAGTGTCCTCTGAGACCATGGTCTTCAGCTTCTGTGCCCAGCAACTCATTCTCTCAAGGTGTTTGGTTATGACTAAGAAGTTTTCATAACTTTCCCCCCTGTATGCTCTACTACATTCATGGATATATTTATAGCCCATATAAATACATAGGTAGAGATAATCTTCTGTCAAACATACGTATTTGTGGTGGGTGTAATCCCATTTGCCTTCCCACCTCTGTTCAGCTTGAGTGCCTATCTCATAGATTATTGTTATTGCAGGATTATGTTTGTAATAGTATTCACCTTTGTTGACTTTAACTCTTGTGTTCCTCCCACTGTCTTCCACTGCCTTGATCATTTTGTGTTAATGTCCCCCTTACTGTATATTGCCTTTCCCTTTACCTAATATATGTCTACCCTTCAGATACATATAGTTACCACCCCTGGTAACATTCAAAGAATGATTATTTCCATAACAGATAAGTTTATTAACTGTGTCCCTTGATGATTATTCACTATTCAGTAAGTGGAAGTGAAGCCATCATAAAGGTACTCACCCTCATCATCTTCACGTTGAGTAGGAGGAGGAAGAGGAGTCATTGGTCTGTGCTGTCTCAGGGGTGGCAGAAGAGGTAGAAGGGGAGGCAGGCACATGCAGTGTAACTTTACAGAGCTACATTGTCATTTCTGTCTGACTTTTTCGCTTTTTCATTTCTCTAAAAATGTTCCTATATGGTACCTTCTTCTACCATTTCCTCTAGTTTCAGTGCCCATATCATACAAGGGTTCATGTCATAAAAGAGCCAAAAGCAGTCTTGAATAATCAGAACACTTCTGCCAGATTGTCTAATGTCAATTTGTTTTTTGGCGCTGCTTGACTACACCTTCTTCCTCATTGCCTGGCACTGCTTCAGAAACACTCATCTCCATCAGGCCATCTTAGGTTAATTCCTCTGGTGTGGTGTTTCTTAGCTCTTGAATTTCTCTAAGATTTGTGTCTTGGAAAATATACACATATAAATGGACCTGCACAGTTCAAACTTGTGTTGTTCAAGGCTCACCTGTACTAAATTTCCTTTTGGACTCCATCTTCTCATTAGGAGTGGAATGTGGAACACAGGTCTGGTTCACCTGCAAGTTACTATTTTTTCTTTCGACCTGGGCACAGTTACTGGTTCTGTTGTCAGTAAGTAAGATGGTCTAGTTTAGCATGAGTCCTAGGACTTGGCAAGAGCTAAATGGAATGAAAACTCTTGTTTATTCATTGGACTTGAGCTGAGAGGAGCTCAATGAAGAATGAAGTCAGCACAGCAAAAGAGAGATCTGAGAGTTGCAGAGCAACCAAACCTTGAAGACATTGTTTGACCCAACTACCTTAAACTATATCTGAAGCTAGAATGCCATGTGGGTTTTCTAATTCCAGTAACCAATAAATTCCACTTTTGTTTGTATGCTTAATAAAATCTGAGTTGGGTTTTTCTTCTCTTGAAAGAAACTTGATGTATACAGAGCCTTGTCAGTATAACAGCTTTTATCTGCAGTGGTAGCAAACCTAATGATGGACAAATGTTCTGTGTGTGTTGTGTCAAAAAGTTTTTAACTATAGACCTGGCAGTCCCATAGGAGCAAACTCTGTGATTGTATGAGAATGGGAAACTTCCATTCTAAGACTCGAGAACCCAGGCTGCATCCAGGCAACACTCTGGATAGAAGTTCTCACCTTTTAAGCTCTGTGACTAGTTTTCAGTGTTACTATAAACCTGTCTCTGCATCTGTGAATCCTTTCTCAAGAAGTCTTACTATGAAACTGAAAGCCTTCACTTTTAAAACTTTAAGTTTCTATATACTCAGTTCTTATTTGAAGTGGATGCTATTCTAAGATTAAACTGGTAAATGCCAGACTTTTGTACCTTTTATAGCTTGGCATTTGCCAATTTTAATGCCTAAAATAGCATGCCAGCCCTGCCCTTTGACCTGGATAGTGGGCCTTTAAAACTAAGGAAATGCTGTGGTTCTCAACTCCTAAGATAAACTGAAGAGGTTTCAGTAGGGAAACAAAGAGCTGGCCCTTTTCTTTGGATGATGAGTATAATGTGCACCTTTTTCTCCCACATACCCTTCTGCTGCCATCCGGTGTTGCAATCACCTTACCTGATTCCAGACTACCTTTCTCCTAAGTCTAGCACCTGCGTGTCTTCCCTACTTCTTTCTCACTTGCCAGAAGCTGGATAAGCAGTTCTATCATGTTTAAATTAAACAGTGAAGAGTAGGCCACAGAACCACTTTTTAAGTAAACATTTTTTTTTCTTTACTAAAATGTATGTTCAGAAAAGAATATAAATCATAATTGTACAATTTGGATTTTTACAAAGAACATAGCCTTATAATCAGCACCAAGATCAAGAAACAATATTACCAATAACCCAGACATCTCCCTGTACTCTATTCCAGTCATAACTCTTCTCTCAAAATAACCTTTTTAGACTTTTATCAAATTCTTTTGCCTGTTTTTTATATTTTATCTAAATGGAGTAAGCAGCATAGTTTTATTTTCACTGCTGCATAGTAAGGTAGTCCTTGAGTTATGACGAACTGCACTTAAGGCCATGTTTTTTTGGTACATCTTATTTATTAGTAGTATGTACTACATACAGTGTTACACTGTATAATTTGCTGGTGGTATTCTCAAAAATACTGGGGAAACTCAGGGACGCCCAAAGAAGCAGGCCAGAAGAGCAGGAGAAAGGGGATTAAAAGACAGGAAGCCAGACAGAGGAAGAGTCAGCCACAGGGACCCAGGTGGGGGGGATA
>NW_006921654.1:9587935-9612358 GCF_000298275.1 Orycteropus afer afer
AAAAAAAAAAAAAAGAGGTATCCTACTTATGTCAACCAACTTCGGATGGAGTCATCAGAACAGAATCCTATCATAAGTCAGGGACTACCTGTATTACATGAATATACTACTGTGTTGTATACAATATACAGGAGTACATTGAAGTAAATATTGAAATTGTCAACTATTTCACTTTAAGTGGATCCACAATCAACACCCATGGAAGCAGCAGCCAAGAAATCAAACAACACATTGTACTGGACAGTTCTGCTGCAAAGATGTTACTTAGAGGACTAAGGTATGCCCGACCCAAGCCATGCTATGCGTGGCTTATATGCATGCAGGAGCTGGATGATGAATAGGGAGGACCAAAGAAGAAATTAGGCCTTTGAATGACAGTGTTGGTGAAGAATATTGAAGATATCGTGGACTGTCTTGGAAAAAGTATAGCCAGAATACTCCTTAGAAGTGATGATGGCCAGACTTTGTCTCATGCACTGTGGATATGTTATCAGGAGAAACCAATCCCTGGAGAAGGACATCATGCTTAGTAGAGGTCAGTGAAAAGGAGGAAGGCCCTCAATGAGATGGATTGACACAGTGGCTGCAACAGTGAGCACAAACAGCAGTATGATTGTGAGTGTGGTACAGGACCAGGCAGTACCTGCTGAACATAAGGTTGCTCTGAGTCAGAACCAACTGGATGGCACCTAACAACAACAGCATTCTGTTAGTGGACATTTGGCGTAGTTCTTGGAGGATCATTTAGAGAGCAGAAAATGTAAAAAGTCACCCAGAAAAGAAACTGAACTAGGGGTGTTAGTTTTATATGTTGCTGTACCAGTTACAGATGCCTTCTAATAATTGGTAACAGCAATAATATTTTTTGACACCATATGCCAAGCACTTCATTAATAATGACACACTTTTACTCAATTCCACAATTTTATGAAGTAGGTACTGTAATTATCTCCATGTTACAACTGAAGAAATAGGTTAATTAGATTTCCCAAACACACAGTAGCACAGTAAGGAATAAAAGTTTACAATGGCTTCTTTAGGAGCTCTGGTAGCGTAATGCCTAAGGCACTTCACTGCTAACCAGAAGCCTGGCAGTTCAAACCCACCAGCCACTCCTTGGAAGGAAGGTTGGGCAATCTACTACCGTAGTGATACTGCCTTGGAAACCCAAGGAGCAGTTGCTATGAGTCCGGGTTGACTCAACAGCAGGTAACAACAATGACTTCTTTATTTAGATGCTGATTTATTTAATGCTTATCTCCCCACTATACTTTCTGCTCTACAAGGGTTGTAATCTGTAAACTTGTTTTAATTCATCTATAAAAGGGCTATAACTTGTACTTTCTTCAAGATCATGTGAAGGAAAAAAGCACATGATACACACAAAAGTGTTTATAGCTAGTAAAGTGCTTTTAAGATAAAAGGTGGTTTTGTGGTTTACAACCCTTGCATGCAAGGTATTTCGTTGAGGAAGAGAGTTTAAGGTGGCTGAATAGTCTTTGGGGCATATAAATTCTCCAGTTAACACTTTTATTATATTTAAACTGTGTTGATGTAATTTAAAATTTTTATTGTTACCAGGAAGAACAATACTCAATCCCTGTCTTTTTAACTTTTCAAAGCATGTGTGTGTGTGTGTGTGTGTGTGTGTGTGAATTCTGATGTATTTTATAGCAACTTTTAAAGCTGTAATAAACTTTTCCAGAAGCCTCCCCTGACCATGTGGGTCCATGAGAATTTCTGGTCCTTGAATTCTCTGGGATTTGAGGCAGGTTGATAGGCAGAGACAAGCAGGGTCTGGGAACTTGGTGATATGGGTCCGGCTCAGTCCAGTTGAGTTCAGATAAAGAGTTAGGCCGAGAAGTGTATGGAGATTAGGGATTAAACAGAAGGACCAACACCAGCCTGGAGAGCAGTAGTCTGAGGTCGGACCCAGGACCTTGGAGAGCTCCACAAACGGTTGGCAGAGGTAGCACCTTGGACAGCACCACCAAGGGGTTTGGTTTTTGTTTGTTTGTTTGTTTGTTTGTTTACTGTAGTCCTCTGTCTTTCGACAGTTCTATAAACATTTAAACGTTGGGGTGGGGTGCTGCTAATTCCCTGGGACTTTTGACTCCGGAATGCTGGGACTCTTCCAAGGGTAGCATCTTGCAAACTGTAGAATAATACTCAAACAAAAACACTCACTGCAGCCGAGTCGAATCCAACTCATAGTGACCCCTCCTTGGGCTTCCAAGGCGGTATCTCTATGGAAGTAGATTGCCCAGCCTTCCTTCTGAGGAGTGGCTGATGGGTTTGAACCGCCAGCCTTCTGGTTAGCTCCCAATTAGTAACACTACAACTAGGATACAGAACATTTCCATCACCACAAGGATCTTTCATGTTGTTATGTACCGTCGAGTTGGACGCGTCTTACAGCAACCCCTCCTTGGGTTTCTGAGGTGATGTCATGATGGAAGTAGATTGCCCAACCTTCCTTCTGAGGAGTGGCTGGTCGGTTTGAACTGCCAGCCTTCTGGTTAGCAGTCAAGTGCCTTAGGCACTACGCTACTAGAGTTTCCACCTTTTTATAGCCACATCCATTTTTACTCCACTCCACTCAACCCAACCTCCTGCTTCAATTCTGGAAAACATTAATCTGTTCTCCATTTCTATTTTGTCACTTCAGGAATGTTATGTAAATGGCATCAGTATGTAACATTTTTGGATGGGCCTTTTATTTTCTCCCCCCCACACACACTCAGCATAATTCTCTGCAGATTTATCCAGTTATTGCATGATTTGACAATTCGTTAGCTTTTATTTCTGAATAGTATTCCATGGTATGAATGTACCACAGTTTGTTTCGCAAAGCACTCACTGAAGGACATCTAGATGGTTTCCAGTTTCAGGCTATCATGAGTAAAACCGCTGTTAAACATTCATGTACAGGGTTTTGTATGAACATAAATTTTCATTTATCTCGGATAAAAGCCCAGAAATGCAATTTCGGGCCAAAGGAGAGTTACATGCCCACTTTTTTTCTTTCTTTTTTAACTGCTAAAC
This sequence comes from Orycteropus afer afer, assembly GCF_000298275.1. Taxonomy (NCBI): domain Eukaryota; kingdom Metazoa; phylum Chordata; class Mammalia; order Tubulidentata; family Orycteropodidae; genus Orycteropus; species Orycteropus afer. The sequence continues at coordinate 9,590,981 of NW_006921654.1, forward strand.
TCTTGTCCAGAGTGGCAGTATCTATTTTCCACCAGCAACGTATGTGTGACCCCATTTTCTCCACACTTTTTCAGCATTTGGTGTCAAACTATTTTTTCTTTTAATCATATTTCTGTAGTAGTATCTGATTGTGATTTTAATTTGTATTTCCCTAATGGTTAATGATAAAGCCCTGCTGGCAACGGTTAAGTGTGCTTGGTGGCTAACTGAAAGATTGGCAGTTTAAACCCACCCAGCCCTGGAAACACCTTGCACGTTGCTCCTGTAAAGACTACATCCTAGCAAACGCAGTGGAGCAGTGCTACTCTGTCACAGTGGCTCGCTATGAGTCGGAATCAGCACCTAACAACAACACTGGCTAATGTTGAACATCTTTTCCTTGTGCTTATTCGATCCACGTATCTTCATTGGTGAAGTATCTCTTCCTGTTTTTTTTTGGGGGGGGGCCTGTTTTCTAACTTTGTTGCTTTATTTTCTTACTGTCTAGTTTAGAAAGTTCTTTATATGTGCTACATACGAGTCCATGGGCTCAAGCGTCTTCAGGACAGAGACTTTGACTTCGGCGCAAGCAGGGGCACCACAGAGAAGAGATTCAGCTCCTAGAGAGGCTCGGCGGCAACCTGATGACGAATTTCCGGCCGCGCCGTGAAGCTGACGGCTGCGGCGGTAAGCGCGGAGCTACGGCTTTAGTGGGCGGTGACCTGATCCCAAGGTACTTGGTGTGTTTGGGACGTAGCTCCGGCCTGAGGTAACTGTGTTTCTTGCTGCCAGGTGGTCAAGCCTGAGGGAGGGAGCCAGGTGGCGGTCCGGGGTCCGCTTAGCCCCTCCTTGTCTCTGGCTTTGCACATGAAGGCCTAATACGTTCCTTCTTGTGGAAGACGAAGCCTGCGTTACCGTCACAGCCACAAGGCCCCGAGGATTTAGCACTTGATCTGATCAGGGAAGATGTGCCAGTGCAGCCAGAGGGCGGAATGTTTACATTCGTGAAGTCCGAGGTAACATCCTGTGCCACGCTGAGGTCCTGCAGGGCCTTTTACCCACTCATTGCCAGTTCGGGGAGTGTGCTCCCTGGCTCCTGCCTTAGGGTTGTGAATCAGGGCCCAGACTGAGCGCAGAAAAAGCAGAGCCCCTCCCAGCCACTTGGGAGCAGATGCAGCTTGGCTTTGGAAGGCCTTGTCTCCTGGAGCAGTGTCAGCTCCAAAAGGTAACTTTACCTTGCTTCTCTGGCTGTGGGGTGACTGGCCTGGAAATGATTTGGCCTTTCAACAGGCCATTCCCGGAGGAGAGTGTAACACTCTCCTGAGCGTGTCCAACCTCTGAACGTTTTATAACAGGTACAGGACGGAGGCCACGCCAGCAGGTTGTGCGTCTGGGAAAGTTTTGGTTAGTTTCATTGGTCCCTTTACTTACTTTTCTGAAACTGCCTCACACTCACACTTCCTTTATCCTTCACTTGCAAGATCTGCTGTTAGCCGCAGGTAGTTAAGGCAATCCTGTATCAAGTATTTCCCTGCAGAAGGTGTCTAAATCTATTTTAATCCCTGCCTCTGCCTCAGAATTAGTGGGATCTTCGGTCCCCTTGGCCTTAGGATTTTATTTTATTTTATTTTTTCTGTCTCCTCAGGATGGTTATCTATTATCCTGTCTCATTTATAACTGCCTTGTTCTTGCTCCGTTCACAGAAAAGCTGCTGAGGTTTTGTAAAGATGCCAGGGTTTCAAACCAGTTTGTTCAGGTTAACCCCCCTGCCCCTGCTGAGAATTTTTTTTTTTTCCTACCCCAGATGTACTGAATCACAATCTACATTTTAACAAGATAAATACATAATATCACTTGGGGGGGCTTGTTAAAGTATAGATTCTGATTCAGTGTATCTAGGGTGGAAATGCAAATTCTCAGCAGGGGGCTGAACTGGAAAGAACCTGTTTGAAGCCCTGATTGCCTTTCACTGGATCCTTTCTCTAAATTTGTGTACTCTTTGCCTTTTTTTATGTATACTAATAAAAGTTCCAGGAACCTATTCTAAGCAAACCTTTCTAGATGGCTGTCTCCTTTTCAACTCCACCAAGGTGTTTGAAAGCATAGCTAAGGAGCATAACCATGTCTCCACAGAGTCATTAGGACCTCGCGGACACCCAGAGCTTTGTCTGGGAGGGGGACAGGATGGGAGGGAGCTGCCCCTCCTCCAGAGAATGCCTCCCTGCAGCCTCTGTGCTGGGCTGTGACTGTGGGCAGCAGCTGCTGACTCCACAGCCTCTGTGCTAGGCCACAGCCCAGCCAGCCCAGCTGCCTTAGCAGTGTAACTAAAGATGATGCTAGTTTAGAAAGTGAAGTTAGTTAGAGATACTGGTAATACTCTCTCAAGCTGAGTGGTGAATACATGAGTCTTTGTTTTATTACTCTTTAGGTTCTGCATACGTTTCATATATACTCTTGTGTATGTATGGTATGTGTTAGAATCGTAAAATCCTAGGCTTCCTGGCAGGGAGCATCAGTGTCAGTGTTAGGGGCTGAGCCTGTGCAGAGATCACTGCCTTGTTCCTGTGGTAGCACTGCTCTCACTGCTATTTGAATGTGCACCACCTGCATCTGAGAGATCTGTGAGGAGCTCTATTGTCACAGACACTTTGGGGGTGGCTTGCCTCACATGTGTCTCTTTTTTCCTCAGCTGCAACCCTTCTCTGAGAGGGAAGCCAGGTGGTGACAGCCATGCTCCTGACAGCCTGGCCCCAGGTGAGCTGTGAGTCCTGCAGCTCTTTCTCTAGGCAGCTCCACATGGAGGAAAATGGAGAAGGGGAGCTTGTGAACCTCAGGATGAAAGCTGCAGGTGGCTTCCATGCTTCAGCTTATAGGGACTGGAGGCTGTGCAAAGAGAGGTGCTGTGCAGGGATGGGCACAGAGACCCCAGACCTGACATGGAGGCCACAGGAGAGTGTCAGGAAGCACACCCTGCTAAGGCAGGAGCTCTTCCAACAGAGGGATCTGGGTGAGGGGGTGCTGAAGCTGTCCATGTAGGATTTCTGTGTATGGATATGAGTGGAGGAGACTAGCAGAGGGTTGGGACTCCGTGATGGACATGTGGGTGAGTGTTGATAGCAGACACAGATCATTGTAAAGCTTGGCCCCTAAGTTGGGGCAGGAAGGGAAGAGCATGGGGAGTGGGGTCAAGCGGGGGAAAGGAAGGGAAGTCCTGTGGGACAGAATGTCTCACTGTATCCTTGAGAGGCTTTCAGGGATGGGGCTGCAGACCTCAGTCTTTAAGTCTCTGATAAGAGTGCTGGACCCTCTCCTCAGAAAAAAATAAACATGCAAACCATGTTTTCCATGCAATTTCAGGGACTTCATGGACCCCCTGAAGCTCATCCATGGACCTCCATGGACTACAGGTTGGGAATAATCAATAGTAACAGTACCACCAGTAACATCATTTGAGGCTTGGTGTGTTGCGGGCACTGTACTAAGCATTTGCATGGAGTATTAAGTCCTGACAACTGCCCTCTGAGATAGTTGCTATATGTTGTGTTCATTCTGCCAGTAAAGAAACGGAAGCAAAGGGGAGCTGAGCAACTTGCTGCAGCTCACACAGTTACTGTGTGATTCTTAACCACTCAGCCAATGATGTTAACTTGGATTTGTGATGGCTGTGTAGGACTGAATTTTAAGAGGAGGCTCAAAGGCAAGTGACCACTTCAGAAAGTATTCCACTGGTCAAGGTGATGCAGGCTTCATCAAAGGAAGTAGCTATTAAAGGGGAGGGGTCAGCCTCAAGCAGTGTTTATGACTTAAAGGTCTTTAGGAGGCAGAGAGACTGTTGGAGGTGGGGGCAGGGAGGTGGAGGGGTCGAGAACAGTTCCCAGATGCTGGTGATAGCAGGTGAGGTCTGAGTTTTGGAGGAGGAGCCAGTTTAACTAGGGAAAGGGTGGTGGCAGCAGGGTGCAGTGAAAGTATTTAATTTTGTGCAGAGAAGTTCCATGACCTTCACAAAAAAGATAGATTCTTTGATGGTTACTAGGGGTGGGGGGAACAGGAGGGCAAACCATTAACTAGAGGGTAGACACATAATACCTTGGGTGAAGGGAAGGCAAGCATACAGTGAGTGAGAGCTCATCAAAAAATGATCAAGGCAAAGGAAGACATTGGGAGGAGGACAAGAATTAAAGGCAACAGAGGGAAATATGTATATTTTTTAAAAAATTACATGATCTATCCAAGATCACATAGAAACACTTAGAAACCACCAGAAGTTTGACTGGAATTGTTTATGGGTGAAGGTCAGTAGACTGGAGCAAGGAAATCCCTGCGGACAAGCCCCCAGGGTTGTTACTAAAGGCTGAGGTGGCAGAGGGAGAACTAGCCAGAGGTAGGAGCTGCCTAAGAGAGGGAGTTGGGTCTGGGCAGAGCCCACAGTTTCAGTCCTGTGCTGACCATGTGATGCAAAGAGGAGAAGCCGAAGTGGGGCAGAGTAGCCAGCCAATAGGAAGGCTGATCTCCCTTCTTCCCAAGCCTGGGGAGAAGTGATAAAATGTTGGAAGAGGCTGGAAAGGATGAGGCTTGAGTGGGAGGAAGTCACAGAAGATGCTAGCTTTTCAGGGAGCTCCACTGGGAGGCAGACTGGGCTGCTCCAGGCAGCATGCATGTCCTCTGTTGGAGGTACTCGAGTGGAGGCTGCCCAGCTCCTTGTGGGGGGTCTGACGGGAATCAGGCAGCAGGTGGGGACTGGAGGAGATGGAGGCCATGACTGTTTTTTGGGGGTTGGTGAGGCTTGAGGATGAGGGTGAGGTGTGGGGAAGAAAAACAGCTTGGGTGAGGCATTGGGGCGGGGGGGCAGGCTGAAGAGGCCAAGCCTCAAGGGGATGAGAGGAAGTGCTAATGGATCTGTCCTGTGCCCTGACTACAGCGAGGGATCAGGCAGTTGAAGTACCCTATCTAAAATAATGGAGTGGCTTTAGGAGAATTTGGTTGTGTCAAAAAAGATTTTTTTAAATCTCAACTTACAAGTGTAAAAAATGGTATGTGGCTTTTCTGCTGAAATGGAAGTTGCATATTCTGTGGTTTACTTCCCAGGTGCTCTTCCTCAATTCTTTCCCATTATTCATGTCATGCTTTTCAAAGCTCCCTCCCCAGGCCCTTATACTGCCTTCTGCCCCTCACTTAGGGCCTGAGCCATGAAATTGGCCCTAGGGCAGCAGGAACCTATTGTTTCAGAAGTTGGTGACCTTTGAGGACGTGGCTGTGTACTTCACGCAGACGGAATGGGACAGCCTGTCCCCTACACAGAGGGCCCTGTACAGGGACGTCATGCTGGAAAATTACGAGCATGTGGCCTCTCTGGGTAAGGCCTCCCTCCCCGTGGGGCCCAGATTCTGCCATTTAGGGTTTCCTTTTTCCTTCCCCCTTATAGGTTATTGGTAATTCTTCACTGAGTGGGAGCCCCAAGGGTAAAGATTCTCAGATCTCTAGACTCAAAGGAAGAGTGAACCCCAGGTCCTCTTTGGGCCAGTATTGGACTTTGCTGGGACTAGTGTACACTTTTACTCTACTCTGTAGAAGCTGTGGGAGCTCTGGTAGCGTAGTGCCTAAGGCATTTGACTGCTAAGCAGAAGGCTGTTGGTTCAAACCCACCAGCCACTCCTCAGAAGAAAGATGGGGCAATCTACTTCCGTAGTGATACTGCCTTGGAAATCCAAGGAGGGGTCATTATGAGTCAGGTCTGACTCGACAACACATAACAACGACAACATAAAAGCTGTGTTTTGGACACAGTGTAGACAAAAGGGACTTCCTGTTCCCATAGTCATGTCTTCTAGTTTCCTCTCACTGTACCAAATCTTTCTAAGGATCTTAATGTACCCTAAGAATTTTTCAGGCCATGGTCACAAAGTGGTATCCCTTTGAGCAGAATTTCCGTGTTTTTCCCTTGTGAGGTCTAGAGGACCACAGTCTGGATCTTGCCAGTCCTTCACCTTCCTGAGACCATTCCTGCTTCTCCAAGACACCTTCCTCCATCTTCCCATAGTCCTCATGCATGGGACGTCTTGGGCTTTTACCTTCCCTCCCCATTGCTGAGACAATCTGAGAAGAGGCTTAGGAGCTCATCTATGGGAGATTATTAGCCTGTCCCTTTTGTTTTTTTCCTCTTAAACAGGATTTCCACTTCTCAAACCTGCTGTGATCTCACAACTGGAGGAAAGAGGAGTGCTGTGGGGCCCACGTCCAGTGCCCACTGGAATGGGAACAGGCCCTCAAGTCCTCTGGACTGGTAAGCAACACAGACTGCCAATTATGTTGGAAAGTTTAGCTCGTCAGGAAGAAAGCCAGCTTGAGCAATGTGCAAGCATGCCCTATTTATCTACCAGCCAGAGTACAATTTGAGAAAGTTTTGAGGACTTACAGAGATAGGCATGCTTGAGACCTTTCTTTTAAATGCTGTTTTTGCACTTTGTTTCTTTCTAATCCCAAGAACAGATCATTTTTCAGATGCCTCATTCTAACTCTTTTAGTCTTAATTTTGGAATCTCACCTTTTCTTAGACAGTACAGTAGGCTCAGTAATTTTTAGGGTCCTTGCTGTTTTCTAAGTATTGTCCATTTAATGTGAAGGATACAGAATTAACCGCCTTCACATACAGAGAGGCAGCATAGCCTGGTGGTTAAAAGTCCAGTCTTTGGAGCAGACTTGCCTGAATTCAGATCCAGCTGTGCCACTTCCAAGTTGTGAGACACTGTTCGAGTTCCAACCAAAGACTTGATGTCCTCATCTCTGAAAATCCAATAATAATAAAATGAGGTGATAGTACTATCTTGTGGGTAGAGGATTAAATGAGATAACATACCAAGGACCTACATTATAGTGTGTGCACAACTAAGTATTTTATCATTATTCTGGGAGAGGACAACTATACATAGTTAAGTAAGGTAGAAGGGAGGAAGTCCTCTAGTTTGGTGCTTCGTAAACACTGACGTGCACATGGATTACTTGGGGTTACTGTACATATGCAGATTGTGATTCAGTAAGTCTTGGGTGTAGCCAAGAGTCTGCATTTCTAATAAGTTCCTAGGTGATACCGGTGCTTCAGGTTCTTGACCATACTTGAGCAGCAAGGTTCTAACTGGTCTAGGCAGAGTAGCTCCCAGATAATTTCCCATTTCCCATGATGCCCAGCTTGCCTTCTGGCCAGTGGCGTCCATGAGACACTCTTACATCTTTTCAGTTTTTCTTTTTTCATACAGATAGTTGCAGTGGATTTTTGTTCCTTTCTGACCATTTAACCATGTGATCCCTGACCAAGGAAGGCATATTTTGAAAAGAGGGCTTAAAGGAAGTATAACGTACCTGACAGGTAGAGGGGGAAATGCAAATGCAGTATGGTGTAGGTCCTTGACCACAGGAGGATGGATTCACCCTGTCGGCAGCAGACAGTCCTGAAGTCTTTCCAGAGTGTTTGACCAGCCCATCATGATCCCAGCTGAGGACAGAAGAATTAATTTGTGTAGGTTAACTAGGGTGAGGAACTGAACTGGGTTCTAGGCAAGCGGAAGGGGAAGGGCAAAGGACAAGAGGCCCATGTCTGCAAAATCACCTTTTTAAAAGCTTTCCCTAAATCTTGACCCAGTGACTTCTGTTTAAATTTTAGTTGCTGAAACTGTGTCAGATGGCCGTGTCCACTACAAGAGAGGATAGGGACTATACCTAGCTGGGCATATGCAATCTGTAAGGGGAAAAAAAGTGCCAGTGAGGAGGAAGAGGAGAATGGATATTGGGTAAGCAACCAGAAGCATTTGCCACACCATAGGATTTGGTAAATAGAAGGTCACTAAGATAGAAAATCCTATCCTAGGATAGAAAAAAGGAGCTGTGGTGGCACAGTGTTTAAAGCATTCAGCTGCTAACCAAAAGGTCAGTGGTTCAAACCCACCAGGTGCTCTGCAGGAGATAGATGAGGCAATCTGCTGTAAAGATTTATAGCCTTGGAAACCCTACGTAGCAGTTCTACTTTGTCACATATGGTCACTATGAGTTGGAATCAACTCAGTGACATGTGTTTGGTTTGGTTTTTGGAGGATAGAAAAATTGGCAAAAAATATAACCTGTTGATCCATATAAGAAGTACATATTCTAATCATTGTGACTGAGGAGGAGATACATCAGAAGATTAGCTGCAGTTATCCTCAGGTGGTTGTACTCAAGGTAATTTTGATTTTCTTTCTTGTAATTTTCTGATATTACAAATGAGTATGTATTGACTTAAATCTAGAAAAGTCTCATCATTTTGAAAATGCTTGCTCGGGAAATCCAGGTCACTTGGATCTCCTGAGGGCGATTACAATGAAATACTGGTACAGGGAGCATATTACACATGGTTAAGGAGAGAATGAGAGACAGAAATATAGAGGCAGCATGTTTGAGCACACTTTTAAGAAAATTGGGAGTAGATGCACAGATCAGTAGCTCTAAAAACTGCTGAGGTTATGAAGAGAATTTTATGGAATGATCACTTTTAGGATTTGAGGGGGAGAGAGAGAGGGAGAAAGAAGGCAGGAGTGTTCTGAGAAAGATGGGAAGATACGAGAATGAAATGTCATGGAGACCTTAGACCCCATTCTGAAGTAAAGGTAAGGGAGAAATTTTGGGAAGTCTGGAGTTTAAGTTCTAAGGAAAGAAACAAAATTATTTCCTTTTTGCTTCCTGGTGCTGCTGACACTTGCCATTCTCCTTAAGCATTTTCCATTTTTATTAACAAGAGACTCAAGTATATAGGGACAACTGAGAAGAAACTGCAGGGTGAAGAAAAGCATGGTATGAGGGAAAGAACACCTGGTGGACAAGACCAGGAGTTTTGTTCCACTGCTGTCCTTTAACCTTCACGTTACTGGTTTTGTCCTTTACAGAGGTCTTGCCTTAGGTCATGAGAGACTGGTGATCTTTTAAATCATTACTTTGAGAATTATAACACTGACATATCCTCAGAGTACAAAAAGTGTACTAAGTGGAAAAAAGACTATTATGCATCCTTGCCAGTTGACCCAGTCTCTTGTGTATTCTTCCAGAAGTTTTCTAGGCTTTTCTTTTTCATTTATGTAAATGGGGTCTATTTTACATACTGTTTCTCAACTTGTTTTTCCACTTAACAGTGTATCTTGGGCATTTTGTGTGTATATGTGTGTCAGCATACACATATCTTTCATTTGTTTCCCAGTTAAATATTATTCTATCTTATGATTAGAACCTTAGGTTCTTTAATCTAGTCTAGTCAAGAGCCCCTTGATTATTAGGATCCTTTACTCCTTCTACCAGTAACTCTGCTGGTATAGTGGTTAAGGCATTTGGCTGCTAACCCAGAGGATGGTTCTAACCCACCAGCTGCTCTGTGGAAGAAAGATGAGGCAATCTGCTTCCATAAAGATTTACAGCCTTGGAAACCCAATGGGGGTTGCTATGAATTAGAAATGACTTGATGGCAGTGAGTTTGGTTTTTTTGGTTATTCCTTCTAGCCCAGTTATTTTCTCTTTCTAATATGGTTCTTACATGATAGTTTATTATTTCTATTTTTTTATTATAGATGTTGATATTCAGCCTGACAGTAACTTAACAAAGGAAATGTGTGAAGAAAAAGATAGTACATCATTTAAACATCAGAGGGACTTTTCCCAGGAAACAGACTTTTCAGAAGCCTGTATTCTAGAGAAACAGGAAGAAGTCCACTCAGTAGGAAGTATGAAGAAAGAAGACAGCAGTATCATTGAGGGAACAGTAAAAAATGAGACAAGCCCCATGGAGAAATGTTTCTTTAGCCAAAGCCCAAATTTCTGTCATTGTCATACTGTCTCCACTGGTGAACAGCCCCCTGAGTGTACAGGATCTGGGAAAGCCTTCAGTGCCAACAGGAAACTTACTCAGCGTGAAGTAGTTGATACCAAGGAAAGACTTCTCAAATGTGAAGAAGTAGTGGAAACCTTTAGGTGTGACTCTCAAAGTAACCAGCCTCAAGATAGTGACACTGGAGAGAAGCCCTATCAGTGTAAAGAATGTGGCAAAGCCTTCAGTATTAATGCAAAATTAACTTGGCATCAAAGACTTCACAGAGGGGATAAACCCTTCAAGTGTGTGGAATGTGGGAAAAGCTTTAGTTACAGTTCCCATTATATAACACATCAGACAATCCACAGTGGGGAAAAGCCCTATCAGTGTAAGGTGTGTGGGAAAGCCTTCAGCGTTAATGGCAGTCTAAGTAGGCATCAGAGAATCCACACTGGAGAGAAGCCATATCAGTGCAAGGAGTGTGGAAATGGCTTCAGCTGTAGTTCTGCATATATTACACATCAGAGAGTCCACACTGGAGAGAAACCTTATGAGTGTAATGACTGTGGGAAAGCTTTCAATGTTAATGCAAAATTAATTCAACACCAGAGAATCCACACTGGAGAGAAGCCCTATGGGTGTACTGAGTGTGGAAAAGGCTTCAGATGCAGCTCCCAGCTTAGGCAGCACCAGAGCATCCACACTGGAGAGAAGCCCTATAAGTGTAAGGAGTGTGACAAAGCCTTCCACAGTAATGCAAAACTCATTCAGCATCAAAGAATCCATACTGGGGAGAAACCCTATGAGTGTGCTGAATGTGGAAAAGCCTTTAGTGTCAAAGGGAAATTAATCCAGCATCAGAGGATCCACACCGGGGAGAAGCCCTATGAGTGTAATGAATGTGGGAAAGCCTTCCGGTGTAACTCCCAACTTCGACAGCATCTGAGAATCCACACCGGGGAGAAGCCCTATGAGTGTAATGAGTGTGGAAAGGCCTTCAGTGTTAATGCAAAACTAATTCAGCATCAGAGAATTCACACTGGGGAGAAACCCTTTGAATGTAATGAGTGTGGGAAATGCTTTACTTCAAAAAGAAACCTGCTCGATCATCACAGAATCCATACTGGAGAAAAGCCGTATCAATGTAAGGAATGTGGGAAAGCTTTCAGTATCAATGCAAAACTGACGAGGCATCAGAGAATACACACTGGAGAGAAGCCTTTCAAATGTATGGAGTGTGGAAAAGCTTTTAGCTGTAGTTCTGACTATATTGTACATCAGAGAATCCACACTGGAGAAAAGCCCTTTCAATGTAAGGAATGTGGAAAAGCTTTCCATGTCAATGCCCATTTAATTCGGCATCAGAGAAGCCACACAGGGGAGAAACTCTTCAGATGTGTGGAGTGTGGCAAAGGCTTCAGCTATAGTTCTGACTGCATTATACATCAGACTGTCCACACTTGGAAGAAACCATATGTGTGTAACACGTGTGGGAGAGCCTTCAGGTTTAGCTTCCAACTTACTCAGCATCAAAATGTTCACAGTGAGGGAAAATCCTAGTAATGAGGAAGGTGTAGAGAACTCTTACGATTAATGCTGATACAGATCAAGTGTCATCAGATCCACCCTTGTGGAAAATCCTGAGGGAAATGAATTGACAGTCTTTACTTGGAAACATCTTTTCTATTTATTCAATTCATAATTGGGGATGGGTGACCAGTTCAAAAGTAACATCCAAAAATGTTTTAAATCAACAACCAGTAGAAAATTACAATGAAGGAAAATAACCTATTCTTAATCAAGAAAATAGATTTTCTAGGATAGGTTTAATAAATATGCAAGATCCATATGGAGAAAATGGTGAATCTCCATTGCCAGTCACCAAAGGGAAAACATGAATAAATGAAGAGAGAGACCTTGTTTTTGTATGGGAAACCCCACATTATAAAGATACTAACTACCTAAATTAATTTATTTCTGTTTAATTTTTTTACAAGCATGCATTACTTTTGTAAAGAGGAAAAACAATAAAATTTTCTTGAAAAAGAATGAGTAAATCTTTTTATTATGCAATAGAAAATTTTCTAAGCATTAGGTAAAAGTTAGAAATCATAAGAGAAAATAATAAATTGATTACCTAAACCTTAAGAGTGTTTTGTTCTAAATAATTCCAAATAAGACTATAAGATAAAGGGCAAAATGTGGAAATTCTTTGTAAAATATGTGATATAAAAGTAATAACTACTATACAACAGAAAGGACTTAGAATAAGAAAAAGATAATTGCTCTAATGAAAGCCAGCAAATGACAGCAATAGCTGCTTTTAAAAAGATGTACAGATGACTGAAGAAGTAAGAATTGATGATCAGTGTCATGCATACTCTAAGGAATGAAACAGGGAAAGTGTCTTAGTTCCTAGTGCTGCTATAACACATAGCACAAGTAGGTGGCTGTAAAGAACAGATTTATTTTCTCACAATTCTAGAGGCTAAAAATTCCAAATTGGGATCTCTGCAGTCTGTCCTTGTCAGTAGCCCCAGGCACTTCTTGGATCCATGGTGTTCCTTGGCTTGTAGGCAGTCCTCCCGTGGCGTCTATCTGTTCCCATGTATATCCTTGTGCCTTTTCTGCTCTTTATAACCCAAAAGTGATTAGAATCTGCTCTACTCCAGTATGACCTAATTAACACCTTACTTCCAATCAGAATCATATTTACAGTTACAGGGGCCTTTATGTATTTTGAGAGGACAATTCAATCCCTAACAGCGTGTGTGAGACACACTGAGGGGAAGAGAACCCATTAGAAGAGAGGGATGGAGACAGATCAGGGAGCTGGCAGCACTGAGGTGGTCCCTGAAGGCCTGGTGGCCACGAAGAGGCATCAAGAATTCACCAGCAGAGGTGGTAAGAGTTATTTTGGTTTGGTTTGGTTTGGTTTTTCCTATCTTAACATGGAAGTGTCTTGAGCTTATTTAAATCAGATGATAAGGTGTGGTGGAAAGAGCAGCTGAAGATGCAAGAAATGGAGGGAGGTGAGAATAGAGGGAGTGGACTGGCCTCAGGTTGGAGGGAAGAAGGGAAGGACAGGAAGATGTAGGAAAATGCTCTTTTCAGCATGTCTTCTGTGTTGAAATCAAGGCACTCTGGTGGTGTAGTGCCTAAGGCATTTGACTGTTAACCAGAAGGCTGGTGGTTCAAATCCACCAGCTTCTGTGGAAGGCAATCTACTTCTGTAAAGATTTACCACCTCAGAAATCCAATGGGGGTCGCTATGAGTTGAAAATGATTTGATGGCAGTGAGTTTAGTTTGGTTTTTCTATGTGAAGTCAAATTGGGGAGGGAGAGAAGGTTTGAAATACAGTTATGGTGAAGGTAGGGGAAGGGGCTAGCGAGGGAAATGTGGAATACTCAGGTGGCAGTGGGGACCCATGTAAGCTTGGAGACTCATTTACTGGGGTGCTGGTCTGCCCATCCCCCTTTTCACCAACTCAGGACTGCAGACAAATGGCAGGAGGTGCTGGGCTTTAGCACCTTCCAGGCCCATGAAATGGCGGTGACGGGGTGGACATGCATGACATGAAGCCTGTGCAATCTTTGCGTAGGAGGAAGTGAAGACGGATGGGAGCCTGGGCAACTAGTGGGGTATCCCTACAGATGTGCCTTTATCCAGATGTGGATCTTTCCAGAGGAATTCAGTCTACACACATCCAGAAAGACATACAGCCCTATACACACATACACCAATGCACACACATACAAAGTCAAACACCGTCCTCCTGACCCCCCGTCCCACAGACACAAACAGGACACACGCAGTCCTACACACAGTGTGCTCCCTAGGACTATGCAGAAACACCTGCCCATTTCTGTTTCTCTAGCTCTGGTGGTCAGTCACTGCTGGCCAGAGTGCTGCTTTGAGTACTTCAAAGGCACCATTCCTGTCAGAAAGCTGACCTCGGTTCTGTACCTCAGCGGAGTGTCCCAGGAGCCCAGCACAGTGGAGGCAGTCCCAGGATCACCCAGAAAAACACTGGGGAAGGGTTGAGGGGAGAGCTGGCCTCCCCTGCCCACCCAGCTCTTTTCCTCTGGGTGGTTCACTCACCACACACTGAGACCCCAAGTGCCCCAGGCCATGGGGCCCTTCATTAGCTGAGTGAAACAGGCCCAGAGGACACCATCTGGTCACACAGCAATCAATGCCCAATGTGGTTTCTGTCTGGCCAGGGGAGAGGTCAGAGGCCAGCCCCCCCCCCCAGGCTCCTGCCCAGCCCCCAGAGGGTGTGGAGGCAGGGCAGGAAGTCCCTCCACTATGGAGGACTGAGACAGGGACCACAGGAGGGTTGAGTGTTGCAGAGAACAGAACCTGAGGTCCTAGATCTGCCACCAACGCCCTGTATGCCCTGCCACTTAGGGTCTCAGGTTCTGGTCAGTGCTGGCTAGGACTGGCCCAGGTTTCTGGAAGGCCATCTCTGCCCTGACAGTCCCTGACCATCCCCTCCACGCAGGTTTGTCCAAGGCCCTGCCACCTGTACAAATCCCAAGAAAAGGAGGGTGAAGAAGGCAGGTAGGTACTAGAGACCCTCGTGAAGTCACGCAGCTCCATCCACCCAAGATTCCTGACTTCCTCTGTGGTCCTTCTGGAGACTTCCAGCCTCCATGTTCACTACCCCACCACTATCTGCATGGGGTTCAGTGGAGGCCTTAGGAGGACAAAGCCCAACCCTCTGTAGTTCCTGGCCCCTCTGGGGTCTGAGCCTCCCCCCTGCTCCAGCTTTATCCCTCTCTCTGTGCCCACCAAACGGCCCCAGGGTGCAGTGGTTAACGCGCTCAGCTGCTAACCTTAAAGATCAGCAGTTCAAACCCACCAGCTGCTCCTCAGGAGAAAGATGAGGCAGTCTGCTTCCCTAAAGGTTTGCAGCCTTGGAAGCTCTATGGGGCAGTTCTTCTCTCTCCTACTGGGTTGCTATGAGTCGGACTCTAATGAAAGCAACGGGTTTGTGTTTGAGCCCCACCCCCCACCAAAGTGGCTCCAGAGGAAAGTTTCCCACAAAAAACTCAGATCAGGTAGTTACTCAATGGATACTACTCACCATCAGGCGGGTGAAGAGCCCACCTGCAGAAAAAGGACCCCTGGGCAGCCTTATTATTGTTATTACTGTTGTTTTATTTCTGCTTCCAGAGGAAACAACATATTGCATTAGGCAAATCTGTTCCAGAAGACCTCTTCAAAGTGTTAAAAAGAAAAGATGTCACTTTGAGGACTAAGGTTTACCTGTCCCAAGCCATGGTGTTTTCAATTGTCTCATATGCATGTGAAAGCTGGACGATGAATAAGGAAGATCAAAGAATTGATGCCTTTGAATGATGGTGTTAGCGAAGAATATCGAAGATACCATAGGCTGCCAGAAGAATGAACACATCTGTCTTTGAAGAAATACAGCCAGGATGCTCCTTTGATGTGAGGATGGGAAGATTTCATCTCACCTACTTTGGACATGTTGAGAGATCAGTCCCTGGAGAAAGACATCATGCTTGGTAGAGGGCCAGAGGAAAAGAAGAAGACCCTCAATGAGATGGATTGACTCAGTGGCTGCAATGACGGATGGGCTCAAGCAGTGATTGTGCAGATGGCACGGGACCAGGCAGTGTTTCGTTCTGCCGTAGTCGGAAACGAGTCAACAGCACTGAACAGCATTGAAAAGTGAGTTTGGGCTGTCATCCGCCCTGCAATGAACTAACTGGCCACAAGGCAGCAGTAGGAGGCAAAAGCTTTCAGAAAATAACTCTTGCTTTGCCCTGCCAACAGGGCGGAAACACAGGGGCCAGCATCCCTACTCATTTTTATACAGAGGCCAAAACTGAGTCCCAGAGAGAAAAGCCACGTGCCTGAGGCTGGCTGGAGAGTGAGGCAGATGCAGAATGCAAAGAGTCTGATGCTTCTCCAGGGGACACTGTGCCTTCAGCCCTGAGCAGAGATGGTGGCAGAGGGGTCTGCTGTCCCCAGAACCTGCTGGCCCCACTCCTGTCAGCACATGGGCTGTGGGCTCCTGGGTGGCTCCCAATATAATGAAGCAGTCAGGACTGACAGACATAGGAATTAATGGCAGAGAGGCCCTATCATGGCAGCTGCCCTGTCCATAAGAAGAGAGAGAAGGGGAGAGAACCAGGTGGGCAGTGGTTAGGGAGGGTTTCCTGGAAGATGGGCTGGGGCTGAGGGTGGATGGGATTACAATGGCTGGTAGGGGGTGGAGACCACGCTGCAGGGGCAATGGGATTCCTTGGAGACCAGCATGTCTAGGGCACAAGGTGAGGGCTGGGGACCAGCTACCATGTTTTCCTGAGGAGGCTGTTAAGGAATTGTGAGTTGGACACTCCCCATGACTGTGGAGAGAAGGGAGGGAGAAGAGAGGAAGTGGCAGGGACCAGTGAGGAGGGGCCTGGCCAAGTCTTGTTCCTTCCACCTAAGCTCCACACTGAGCTCAGCTCAAACGCCATCCTCCTCTGTTGTTCTTGCTAGTCTCCTTGGTCTGCACTGGTCCCGGCTCTGCCTCCACCAGCTTGCTCTCCCTGGTTCATCTTTACCACACTTCACCCCTGTACATGGAGCTGCTGATGCCTAAGGAACAGACCTCAGGCTCCCCAGGGCAGGCTCCCGAGGGCAGGAGTCACCATACCAGCTCAGGAACACATTTCACTTGAGTGGATGTGACTCTGGAAGGGAAGAAGTGTTTTGTGCCTGGTGGATCTATGGTTCACACATCTGCAACAAGAATCTGGTGATCTACCGCGGGCACGAATGCAGAAAGAGAAAACCCCCAGGCGGAGCAGGCCCAGGAACTGGGAGATAAACACCAACATCGCAGAAGTAGAAATCAGAATAGGGTTGCTCTGCAATTGACCACCAGAGGGCGCGCCAGCCCCAAATAAAGATCTGGTGGCTGCTCTTTGAGGTCCTGCCCAGAGACCCAGACTTAATGTTGGCCCTACAGGGACTGGTTTCATCACTTCCTTCCCCCGGCCCCCCATTTCATTACAGTTGCTAAGGGCCTCTGGGCAGGGGCTTCTGCAGCTGGCTGGCTCTTCTCCAGGGAGAGCCAAGATAAGGAAATCCCCAGCTAAACTGCCTGAAGTTTGCTGATGAAGAGTAAGAAGGAAAAATGGTGCTGGGACTTGCCCAGCCTGTAACTCACAGCACAATGTCTTTTAACTGGTCTCCCAGCCTCAGTCTTGCCCCTCTCCCAACCTATCCACCTGGCAGAGCCTTCCTCCTAAAGCTCAGTTCTGATTCTGTCATCCCAGCTCAGAACACCCAGTGCCTCCCCACTCTCCCCTAGGGTAGAATACAAATTCCTGCCTGCTGCTTGCCCCAAACACATACCCCCTGTGCTCCAGCCCCAAGAAACTCCTCCCAATCCCTAAAATGTTCCAAAGAGCCTCCAAACTTCACACCTGCTGTTCCGTCTGCTCTGTACCCCAGTGCCCTCACCAACTCCTCCCACCCTTAATGTCTCACTCCCTCCCCACCTAGTCGTCTGACAACTTAATTCTTAGAAACCCAGGGAACAGTACAAGAGTGCACAGAAGCCACCCCTCCCGGTGGTTCAAGCCAAACACTGCCTCCTGCCTCATCCCTCACCTTCCTCCATCTCCCTGCAACCTGTGGAGGCCATGTGGTTCAAACCCCAACTTTAGTCCTTCCTTGCTGTGTGACCTTGAGCAAGTTACTTAAACTCCCTGAGTCCCAGTTTCTTTATATGAAAACTTCTCTCCTGGGGCAGTTGTGAGGATGGGCTGTGACGGTGCAGATAATGCATGCTCAGGGCTCAACAAAGTTCCCAGCGTGATGAGAGACCCCGCTCCTCCCTCTGGTCTCTCTCAGCCTGTTTTCTCTCCCTTGTCCCCTAAGAATTGCTAATCATGAGCAAGCATTTAAGGAGCTTTGGTGGCCTAGTCCCTAAGGCATTTATTTGCTAACCAGAAGGTTGGTGGGTCAAACCCACCAAATGCTCTGCAGAAGGAAGGTGGGGTAATCTACTTTTGCAAAGATTTACCATCTACAAGACCCAGTGGGGGTCACTATAATTCAGAATTGACTTGATGGAAGTGAGTTTTTTTTTTTTTTTTTTCCCCCATTAGTGAGCATTTGGAATCACTGGGTCATGGAAACAGTTAAAGTGCCCATGGTTAACGGAAACGTTGGAGATTTGAGCCCACCCTTTGAAGAAAGGCCTAGTGATCTACTTCCCCCAAACTGGCCATTGAAAAGCCCGTGGCAGAGGCACAGTTCAACAAAATCCTTGCACATTTAGAGCTATTGGTGAAACAAGACTGGCAAAGAGGCAGGCACTTGAGATTGAGTCCTCAAGGGAGGGCAGCCAGCAGCCAGCTCAGGGAGGGTGAGGAGTGGGCAGGGGAGCAGCTGTGGACGTGAGACAGCTGAGGAAGCTCAGCAAAGCCATTCGAGGCCAGGACCTGACCCAGGTTCAGCTGATCAGCAGCCAGGGCTTGAGTCTCAATTAAGCCACAATTTAAAAACGGCAGTGTCTGTAGGGTCAGGCAGTGCCTGGCTGGGAAAGGCTGAGTCCAAGGCTAGGGCAGGGTGGCCCCCAGGCCTCGCTGGGCCTCAGCTCTGCGGGTCACCTGTCTCCGAGCTGTTGCCTTCTGCCTTTGGAGGTGAGTTTTCATGATGTGGGGTTTGTAGGTGCTTATCTTTGCTGGCAGGGGGTACCCACAGCCAGCATTTTGTGCTGAGTGTTTGGGAAGAGACTTGCCTAGTAAGGGGAGTGGGTTGTATTCCCAACTCTAAGAAAGAGTAGAGGGGCAATTGGTAACATTAACCATACCTTCTGCTCTTTCTAGAAAGCCTTGCCTTACCTAGTCTTCCGGGGAAAGGCCGAGCTGCTTTAAGCTTCCCCCAGCACTCAGGTGGGCCTGGGCAGCTTGTCTACCCTCATCACACTGTCCTCCACGTTTTCACCCTCACCTTCTTAAGGATGGCACAGAGCCAAGGCAGCCCTGGTGAACCCTGTTTAGGGAGGCCTGATGTGGGTCAGGGAGAATTTGTTAACTTATTTAAAAACTGGCTTATAGTCATGCTGTCCTTGAATTATCATTTGTGAGGATATGAGAAAGCACTCAGCTGAGAAGGAGGCTCAGGGACAACAGTGTTTAAGTTAGGTTCAAACAAGCACAACTACGCAAAAACTATACCAAGCTATACAGTGACAAATCTCCTTCCATCTTGGTTTCCGACCTGCCAACTGTCATCCCCTAAAGGCAACCACTCTTCATTTCTTATGTGTGTACTGACATGCACAAAGATGGATATCGATTTCCATTCTTCCATGCAGAAGTTGCATATGATGCACACTGTTCTTAACACACTGGACTTTTCTTTATCAATGCGTAAGTGTCCTTGTTTTTAACAGCCATAGTATTCCACTGTACACATATACTATAATTTACTTCACCATTTCCCCATCCCCACCACACTCACACGGCCATTTGGGTTGGTCAGTTATCTGCTATCACCAAAAATGCTGTAATGCTTCTGTCTGTATATACGCTATCTTGCATAAATCCAAGTGCACCTATAGGATAAATTCCTAAAAGTGGAAGTGCCAGGTCAAAGGTAACTGCATTTTCAGTTGTGGGATAAACCACCCAGTTGCCCTCTGCAGGTCTCAGCTTGGCCTCGTGGCCTTTAAGCTACATTAAATGGGGAGAGCATTTGAGAGTGAGGATTCTGGGGCACCAAGTGGAGCTGACCCAGGGACAGGGTCAGTTTCAAACATCCCTTGCTGTGCTTCAGGGACTGAGAAGAGATTGTTCAGACTCGTTGCTGCTGCTTCTGCAGAATAGGCTGCAGGGGTGGATTAACCAGTAAGCACAGTAGGCCCGGGGCTTAATTGTGTTTATTTACTAATCTGCAGCGAACAACTTCACCTGAGTTTCACCACATCAACAATGTGAAACCCATGTGAAATTGTTCACTTCATATCAGTATGTAAGCACAATTAAGACCATGTATACCTTGCTCTGGTGGTGTAGTGCCTAAGGCATTTGACTGCTAACCAGAGGGTTGGTGGTTCAAACCCACCAGCCACTCCTTGGAAGGAAGATTAGGCAATCTGCTGTAGAGATACCACCTCATAAACCACGGCAGTGAGTTTGGTTTTGTTTTTGGTTTTACCCTGCTTATTGGGTAATCTGCCCCTGAGAAAGAAGCTCTGGTGGTGCAGTAGTTAAAGCATTCAGCTGCTAAACATAAGGTCAGCAGTTCAACCCACCAGCTGCTCTGTGAGAAAAAAGATGAGGCACTTGGCTTCGGTAAAGATTTATAGCCTTGAAAACCCTATGGGGCACCTCTTCTGTCCTATAGGGTCGATATGAGTTGGAATCAATTTGATGGCAGTGGGTCAGTGGGTGGGACGCTAGGAGGAAAGAAGCCTTGACACAGAGGAGGAGGCGGGATTGGATGGTGGTACGGGGGCAGCTTGAGAAAGAAGAAAGAGCTGAGGGCTGGGCTGAGAGTTCGGGTGGTCGTGTGTGAGAGATGGAATGAAGACAGCGTGGGAGGCCCCAGGGCCAGGACCACAGTGCCACCACGTCTGCTGTGCACGGGCCCCACTCCTGAGGCCGCATTCACACTATGTCCTTCTGCGTGGCTCCTCCTGGAGTTGAGCCCTTGAGTGTTTGTGGTGGAAGGCAGACTGGGCAATCTACTTCTGTAAACATTTACTACCTCAGAAACCCAGTGAGGGTCGCTATGAGTTGGAATTGACTCGATGGCAGTGGGTTTGGTTTTTTTGGTTTTTGAGTGTGTGTGTGTGTGTGGAGTGTTACCTGATTTCTTCGCTCTTCGCACCAGCTTTTCCACTCCTATTCTAATATTACCCCTTCTAACTGCAAAACCAGGAGGATTTGTTTCACAGTGCTCAAGAGAGAGAACTCTGCAACATTTTTCTTTTTCTTCTACTCCCTATGAACATAACCTTGTTATTTTTTCTGATTATATTCTTATATTGTAAAATAAAATCAGTAAAGTACTAAGAAAAAAGTAAAAATGCAATGACTGAGATATAATCAATCATCTTTGTGATTTTTTTTCAGTGACCATCCCTCCTCCATCTTTCTGGGCCATATGGAACTATTATACTTGGGGTTTTTATTTTCAACACTTTGTTCCTTTTCTCTTCACTATATACATACCTGTATATGCACACATAAGGAGCTCTGGTGGTGTAGTGCCTAAGGCAATTGACTACTAACCAGAAGGTTGGTGGTACAAACCCATCAGCTACTCCTTACTTCCATAAAGATTTACTGCCTCGGAAACCCAATGGGGGTCGCTATGAGTCAGAATTGACTTGATGGCAGTGAGTTTTGGTTTTGGATACACACACATGCATGGTTTTTGTCATTGTTTTTTCAAAAATGGGATCCTATTATATATAATTCCCGTTTCTTTCTTTTTTATTATTATTTTATTATTTTTTTTATTTTAATTTTATTTTGATTTGGGTGAAGATTTACAGAGTAAATTCACTTTTAATACAGCAGTTCACATATACTTTGTC
>NW_006921654.1:9617038-9618515 GCF_000298275.1 Orycteropus afer afer
TCTCCTTTTTTTGGTATTTTCATGCAAATTCTTCTGCTAATTGGAGTTTAGTCCAATTCTGTATCCTTCCCTTCAAGGCTCAGGGTTCCACGATTATCTTCTGTGTCTGTGTTAATTGGTTTCCCTTTTCTTTGTTGAAGGGTCTGTGCAATCCTTCTGCCTAGTCTGCCATCTTGCCGGAACTCTCCTCCCGTTTCTTTCTTATCTCATTAAAAATACATTTTGAAAATTCCATCCAGGTAGCTTTCTGAGAAGGAGCCCTGGTGGCACACTTGTTAAAGTGCTCAAATGCGAACTGAAAGGTATGTGGTTTGAACCCACTACCTAGCCATTCCATGGGAGAAAGATGTGGCAGTCTGCTTACTTAACAGCCATGGAAACCCCTAGGGGCAGTTCTACCCTGTTCTATAAAGTCAACTGGACAGCACTCAACAGCTTTCTAAAAGACGCATGACACTCAGTTATAGGGATGTGAAATGAATTGGAATGTCTCTCTGGGAAAGTGCATTCAGACTGTTTCAAGATCATTGTTTTCTTTGCAACACTGGATTAAGCATCCAGGTGTAGCTACATTCATTTTCTGGCACTGTTATCGATACGGGATAGATTTCCAGGAATGAATTGCTAGATCAAATTTTATATTTATAAAATTTTTACATATAAAATTTGATTCAGCAATTCACTCCAGGAAATCTATCCCACATTGATAACAGTATCAGAAAATAAATATAGTACAACAGGATGTTTAATTATGTATACAAAAATATATATAAACTACATATAACATATATATATATGTATATTTATATATAATTTAATTTGAATAGGTAGTGAATAGGGTTGTTATCAGTTACCTTTGGGTCAATTATGACACACAGTGACCCCATGAATAGTATTGTTGTTGTTAGGTGCCGTCGAGTTGGCTCCAACTCATAGTGACCCTATATACAACAGAACAAAACATTGTCTGGTCCTGTAGTAGCCTCGCAATCCTTGATGTACCTGAGCCCATCGTTGTAGCCACTGTGTCAACCCATCTCGCTGAGGGCCTTCAAACCCGAGGGGCTCATCTTCCACCACCACCTGTCAGTGTGTGTATTGTGGTGGCTTGCATGTTGCTGTGAGGCTAGAGGCTATGCCACTGGTATTTCCAATACCAGCAGGGTCACCCACAGTGGACAGGTTTCAGCGGAACTTCCAGACTAAGACAGACTCGGAAGAAGGAAGGGGCCATCCATTTCTCAAAGAATTGGCCAGTGAAAACCTTATGAATAGGGTAGGAAATATTAATGTCTCCACCAAGCCAAGTCCTTCATCATTATGGTGCCTTACCCATCTACATCGAACATCATATATTTGCATGACCTCTTTAGGTTCCTCCAGGGGGCAAGAGACCTTGCAATATATGTGGAAAGTATCCTGTTGCCTTATGTTTTATTTGGGAGCTCTGGTAGCATAGTGGCTAAGGCACTTGACT
>NW_006921654.1:9618625-9627163 GCF_000298275.1 Orycteropus afer afer
CTACTTCCGTAGTGATACTGCCTCGGAAACCCAAGGAGGGGTCGCTATGAGTCAGGTCTGACTCGACGGCACATAACAACAACAACAACATGTTTTATTTACTTTGGGGATAACCTCTCACTTAAAATATATACAGCTAGATTAAAGGGTGACTTGATTTTATATGGCCTAAAATGCACTCAATTTGTCTAAAAGGAAAAACATAACACCTGGTACTAATATCTCAAAATGTCTGTGTGAAATTTTCACCCATAACATTTTAGTATAAAAAAAATTATTTGGCAACAAACCTTTTGAATCTTCCCACCAAAGAAGACATGCTCTGACCCTTCTAAATACAACCTAAATACAATACACACATATATCTGAATCTGTTCTCTTTTCTATTACAGGGGACCCAGATGCATTGGGACTCCAGGATATGTTTGATAGCCCCATTTCTCAAGCCCTACAACTCAGGCACTTTGTTGATCTAAGAACATGAGTGGAGAGAAGGAAGAGGCCTCATTCAATGCACTCTAGGGTTATGGTGACCTAGAGAGGAGGGATGTTCTTGAAAGCACTGGCATTTCGCCCCAGTACGAGCAGCTACTACAGTACCAACTGGAAAGTCTACCTGGTATGTACCAGCAGCCTCCAGGCCCCTCAACGCAGCATGGCCTAGTTCACGAGGAGATGGGCTTTGTGGCCCAGCAGCAATGCGCTGTCCAGACCCTAGAGAGAGATAAGCACCAGGCCACAGGCCTCTCTGCTGTACAACCAGGAGAAGCAACAGAGTCCGGCCCAAGGTAGGTCTCTCTTGAGCAAGGGTGGGTGGGGAGCGTGAATTGCCCTGGGGAAGAGTGGATTCCAGCACAAAGCCACCCATTTAACACTCTCATTCCTGTCTCTTGTCTGTTTCTCACAGCTTCCTTCCAGAATCCGTGATGAATGCAGGTAGCTTCATCACCTGCCCCTTGAGAGGGGGTGGCAGCACAAGGCAGGGCTGCAGGGGGGGACTAGGAATGGGTGACTGGCGTCAGCAGACTAGCCTCCTCCCTGAATCGCATGACTCTGTTATTGCCAGATACCTTCTCTGTCCTGTCTCTTTGTGAACAGGTCAATGTTAATACTCCCCTGCAGGTTGGCTCGACTCTTTGTCCCCTTCCAGTGAAGACCAGTCACCCCTCAGAGCACTTGTGAGTGTCTTTTTTATTTACTTTTTTAAGCTCAGGATCCTCTCTTTCCCTCCTACCCTCAAGTAACAAGCCACTAAAAGAAGGCAAGGGCATGGATTGTGTCCCTTTCTTAGTTTCCTAGTGCTGCTTAACAAATACCACAGTAAGGTGGCTTTAAAAACAGAAATGTGTTTTCTCACAGTTCAGGAGGCTAAAGTCTAAATTCAGAGTGGCTAGAGAGGGAGGTCCTTCCTTGCCCAGGTCAGCTTCTTGGAGTCCCAGGGTTCCTTGGTGATCTTAATGGGGCATCTATCCCCCACCCCCCACCCCTTGGTTTGTGTGTGCTTGTCTCTATGTTGCTCAATATAACTCAACTGATTAGGGTTAGGACACACCCTACACCAATATGTCCTCGTTAATAAAACAGAGAAAGCCCTATTCCCAAAAAAGAATTACATCCACAGGTATAGGGGATAGAATTCCAACACATATTTTTTGGTGGGACACAATTCAATGCATAAGAGCCCTATTCCCATGCTTTCTTCCATAGGTGGTATGGCCCTGGGGCTCCTGCTGCTTTTGAACCCAGCTGCCTCCTTTCTCCCATCATCCTCCATTCTCCCACCATCCTCCAAATATGTAGGGCCTTCCGCTCACAGTGTTACACTCTCTGTCCTATGGGTATTTCAGCCAGTCTCTGCTCTGATTGCTGGCACTCAGAATTGTCTCAAAGTATGGCCCTGCTTATCAGAGAGAGAAACTGACCACAACCTAGCCTAGAGCAGAAGGATGTTCAAAGGTCTGGGGAGCCCAGACAAGGGCATGGCAGTGCTGCCTTGGGGTCAAAGAGGATCTGTTGGATGAACAGGAATTCGGTCAGGGGACAGGGGCAGGCTATCCCTGGATGATGGAAGGCCAGGGCATGCCTCTTTCATTGCCAGCCCCCTATTCCAGAAGAAACAGTGATCAGGAAGAAGGCGCCACATGGGTCCTGGAAGGTTGGCAGACTCTGCCACGGAAGGAAAGTCTGTGCTGTTGCCATCAGCCGCTCTACTCAGCATGTGTACACGTGTGGCACCAGCTACATCAGGGTGTGGGATGAGACTGCCCTGCGTAATTGGAACAAGGCACCTCTGGATCAGCTGAACTTTGAGGTAAGGGGTACTTTTGGGGAGTCCTAGACAGGCCCTCGGTCATAAGATGCAGAGCCAGCGTTTCAAGGAGGTGATCTAAGAGTATGAATCATACCTACAGGACAATCAGAACTGTGTTCTCACCTGCAAGCTGCTTCCTGATGAGCAGAGCCTGATCACAGGAGGGCTGTTTCAAACGCTGACTCTTTGGGATCTGGTACCTACCCCCCGCATCAGGGCACAACTGGCCTCTACAGGTTCCAGGTGCTTTTCCCTAGCGATCTCCTCTGATGCTCAGATCTGCTTGGCTTCTTTCAAAGGATTTGTTGAGATCTGGGATTTGCAGAACCAAATCCTGATCAGGTATGACCTCTCCCCTAGCCCCTTGGATGCAATAGGGGGAGGAAGGCTTGATGGTGAGGCTTTAGGAAAGCACATGCTCCTACCTGGACCTTGCTTTCCTCTCTGTGCACCTAGGGATAGGTAAGTCAGTCTAGAAAATATACCTGAGGTATTCCTGGGGGCTCCTTGTCCTAAAACTTCAGGACTCAGACCCAGAACCAACTTCTGAGTTGTTTTCTTGCCAGGAAGCACAAAGTCCCTGTAAATGGGTCCAGGTATGTTGACATTGCAAACAATAAGTTCTGGACAGGAGGAAGTAAAGACACCAACCTGTATTCCTGGGATCTGAGGACCTACCAGAAACTGAAGAAATATGATTTACAACATAAGGTACTTGGCTGGTTGCCATTACCCCTGTAGAACTGTAGATGAAAGCTGGAGTGGGGCCGAGTTTGACTAGGTGGGCATGGATGATGACATTGCAACTTTGAGTGCTGACTCCACACCTTCTTCCAGATCCTCGGCATTGCCCATAACCCCAGTGAGGAATGGGTGTTAATGGGTTTGAGAACTAGTGATGTAGTAATCCTACATACTCATCGGGAAGAGAAATTTAAGATGAATATACGTGTAAGAGATAGCTACCACTACAACCTCAAGTTTGCCTCCTGTGGTAAGTGGGAAGCCAAAAATCAAACCAAACGCACTTCTATCTAGTTGATTCTGATTCATAGCAACCCTAAAGGATAGACCAGAACTGCCCCATACAATTTCCATGGCTTTTCTTTAAGGAAGCAGACTGCTTCCTCTTTCTCCTGCAGAATGGCTGGTAGGTTCAAACAGCCTATCTCTTGGTTAGCAGCTGAATGCCTTAACCACTGTACCACCAGAGCTCTTGGAGTAGGAAGCCAGGTGACACAGGTAACCTGGTTTGAACGCTTTGCAGAGTCTGGGCTCAGCCTTACTTCAGACTCTAATTCTTCCCTCTTCAGCCCTACCACTGGCCAAATGGAGACCCAGATGGCCACTTAAACCCACTTTGAGAGCAGAGCCAAAGGCTCTTGCCTTTACATTAATAATCTCTTCCTCCCTCATTGGAGTTTCTCCCTCTCCTGGCCTGGCTTCCTTTCCTACACAGAATGATGATCTAAAGATTCAGGCAGATATGAGAGTTACAAGGCTCCACCTCATTGTCCTTTTGCTCAGTGATATTCACCATGGTCCTGGGTATGTATGGGTGGCTGGAGAGGTGGTGGCAGATAAGGGAATGGGTGGGTTTATTTCTCTGATTTTTGTAAATGGGGAAACTGAGATAGAGAAAGCCTTGCCCTTTCCCCAGTCCAGTTAGGGACAGAGTTAGACTAGAACACAAGCCTAGCCTCCGGCTCTACATTTCTTCTTTCCCTCACCAGGGAGCTATTTTGTGACCACAATGGACAAGTCGATCTACGGTTTTGCAGTACCTTCTCTGCGAAGGTTGTTTCAGGTACTGGAAGGAGAACACACAAGGCCAGGAATTCAGCATTTTAGCCCCAGATCCCAGTTAGCTGGATACCTGTGAGATGGCAAATAAGCCCATATTATGGATTGGGAGGAGTGAGGATTTAAGGTCTATGAATTTATGGCTCCACCTTGAGCCCCAGGCTAAGATCTGAGATGACATCTCTGGTTCCAGACCATGCCTTAGGTTTATGCTCAGCATCTGAAATACCCCTAAATGAAAGCTTCATCTCTGGCTTGGTTTCCCCTGCATGATGGCATCATTCTTTGGTTCCCTCTTTCTCCCTAGGTAGAGGAATCTTCAGAAATAATATGTTGTGATATGTCCTCTGATAACCAGTATCTGATCATGGGCTCCAAGGACAATGCCACTGTTTACCACCTTTTGTATTGAAGGTTTCATGACATAGGCCTGATAGTAGAGGCCCAAGAAGGCCCAAGAAGATGACCTCCAGGTGTTGGGCAACTTCACCACTCCCCTCCTCTTCTGCCCATCTCCACGTTTTTAGAATGTGGTTTGCAGCCTTTCCCTTTATTTTTCTGCCACTGATTTCTGGTGTTGGGCTGGGAACATTGTGAGATCTAGCCTTTGTAATTAATAAAATAGCAAAGCAAACCAAAATGGCTGGAATATGTGGCCAGTTATTTCAAATAACCACCTCATTGTGATGGATTGCTTATGCTCCCGTTTAGCAAATTCCAGACTGGGGAGGGAATTTTAGATCATACAGTCTAAAATAACATTTTTTGGGGGGTGGGGTGTCAGGGAATTCTTAGAATCTCAAAGTTCAAGAAAGAAAAAACGTATATACATATAGACACTTTCAGATTGTGTCAGGGAGTTGACCAACAAAGCTTGACTCTTGATAGGTTAAAACTCCCATGAGCTAGTCTAACAATATCTTGAGGATAGCATCTGTCTCCACTGAGTACTGTCATGGATTGAATTGTGTTCCCTCCAAAATGTACTGAAGTCCTGGTCCCTGGACCAGCAGATGTGATCCTGTTTGGAAAATAGTTTTTTTCTTGTGTTGTATCAATGAAGTCATGGCCGAGTAGGGTGGATTGTAACCCTAATCACTTCTGAATTATAAAAGTAACTAGTGGATTAGAACACAAGCCTAGTCTCTGGCTCTCTGTTTTTTCTTTCCCTCACCAGGGGGCTCTTTTGTGACCACAATAGATGGCTTGACCTATGGTTTTGCAGGACCTTCTCTATGAAGATTGTTTCAGGTACTGGAAGGAGGATGCACAAGGCCAGGCATTCAGCACTTATAGCCCCAGATCCCAGTTGGCTGGACTCTTGAGATGGCAAGCAAAAGACACACACACACACACACACACACACACACACACATGGGAAAGAGACTGTGAGGCCCCTGTTCACAAGCAAAGAAATGCCAAGAATCACTGGTGCACACTAGAAACTAGAGAGAGACCCTGATTTGGACGTTTAGCCTCCAGAACTGTGAGAAAATTCTTGTTCTTTAAAGCTGCCTACATGTGGGTCTTTTTTTTTTTTTTTTTTTAACATGGCAGCACTAGACAACTAAGACATGTGCTTAACTTTGCTGATAAAAGGGCTCCCTATTTCACAGTAACTTGCTTTATCTAACTCTTCAGAAGTCCCAATTTGCTATAACATGAGAGAGAAATAACCTATTTTGAGCTGTTATAAATTTTAGGCCTATTTGTTACTATAAGCAGCTCTGGTGGTGTAGCAGGGAAGACATTTAGCTACTAACCAGAAGGTCAGTGGGTCGAACCCAGCAGCAGCTGCTCTGTGGGAGGAAGATGAGGCAATCTACTTCCATAAAGATTTATAGCCTTGAAAAACCAATGGGGATTACTATGAGTTGGAATCCACTAGGTGGCAGTGGGTTTTTGTTGTTGTACTATAGCGCAGGAAAGACAAACTTTTTCTTAAAGGACCAGGTAGTAAATATTTTAGGTTTTGTCATGTGGTCTCTTTTGCAACTATTCAACCCTAATGCTGTGGCATGAAAGCAGTATGCACAATACATAACCAAATGAGTGTGGCTGTGTTCAAATAAAACTTTATGGAACAGGCAGTGGGCCAGATTTGACCTACTGGCTGTAGTCTGCTAACCCTACTACAGCCACTTGTGCCTCTAAATAACGTCAGTAACTATCATCTATGAGTTGCGATGACTCAACAACAGTGGGTATGGGTTGACAATAGTTTAGAGGGTAGAGGCCACAGCAGATCTATTGTACTTGGTCTAGGTATTGGAAAGACGTGATCTAAAATGAACTTTTTGCCATTATCCTTCTTTACCTTCACATGGTCTGTAAGTGAGGATAAGCAGTCATTGATTCCAATTTATGTCTGTCTGCAATAGAAGTGGGAGCTCTGGTGGCACAGTGCCTAAGTCATTTACTGCTAACTAGAAGGTGGTTTGAACCACCAGGCACTCCTCAGAGGGAAGACTGGGCAATCTACTTCTGTAGAGATAATGCCTCTGAAACCCAAGGAGGGGTCACTATGAGTCAAATCGACTCAGCTGGGCTTGGTTTTTGGCTTACCAGCTGCACTGCTTCCTGAGTTTCTAAGTCTGGCTCTTTAGACTTAGCCTTTAGCCTCAAAGCTCTGTTTTCCCTTCAAAAAATTCCCTTTTTGCTTATATTAGGGTGAATTGGGTGAGAAGGCAAACTCAAATGGCCACTAAACAGGTGAAAATATACTTAACCTCATGAGTAGTCTAGGAAACTGAAGCCAATGAGATCTAAAAAATAAAAAAGTCTGATAATTCCAAGTAGCCTTCAGGGATGTGGAGAAACGGGAACTGCAGATGTGGACACCCTGTGACCTAGCAATTCTATTCCCGGCCGTGCCAAGCCAGTGTGTATTCTCATCGTGGGTTTTCATTCCTCAGGGAAAGGGCAATGGTCATTCCCTGGGGCTATAACTTGATGTCTCTTGTCATGAGTGAGGTGGGACCGTTTCTAAGTGGGATGTAAGCATTTACTGACGCAGTGCTCTGATGACAGCTTACTGAAAAACTGGGTTTGCTGTTTGTAGACAGCTGGGTTCCAGGTAACAACACTGTCATCGCTGCAGCGTGATCACCTGTCTCAGTACCAGGGATGGGGCGTTTTGAACAGGGTTCATAAAGAAAGTCACCTGTTCCAGGCCACGGGGATCCGGGGCTCCCTCAGCTGTCGCCGCCGCTAGGGGGGCTTCGCCGGGCGAGTATGAGCGAACATTTGATCTGTGAAGGCAAATGTTCCTCTACTTGTCGGCCCCGTGGCACTCCTGGGAACCTCCGCTGAAGGTTTCTAATATTCATTAAATTATAATACAGCAAAACAGCTTGCCCTCTCTGAGGCTCGAACTCAGGACCTTCAGATTATGAGACTGACGCACTGCCGGCTGCGCTAAGAGGGCCGCTGGGAAATGACCTTTTTTTCACAAGCTGAAGGCACAAGGAAGGCACAATCCTTCGCTGCTCTTCCGTCCGCCGAGCCAGGGTGTGCGTCTCTCGAGCCGTTAACCCGCGGGGGCTCGACCTCTCCTCAGAAGCCACGAGGCTCCCTGTTCCCTTCATGCTAGAGCGCCCACTCCC
Organism: Orycteropus afer afer; assembly: GCF_000298275.1. Lineage (NCBI taxonomy): Eukaryota > Metazoa > Chordata > Mammalia > Tubulidentata > Orycteropodidae > Orycteropus > Orycteropus afer. The sequence continues at coordinate 9,626,345 of NW_006921654.1, forward strand.
TCAGGTAGGACCGGTTTCCCGCTCTCCCGCTGGGAAAGAGCGTGCCTCTTCCGGGGTAGGAGCGGTCCCGGCGGAGCGAGACATCTCTACTTTGGGCGTCCGAAGCTAAGGGTTGGTTCGACTGCGCCTGCCCGAAGCGCACTCCCGTGTGGGGTCGCAGGGGTGGTCGAGCGTCCGCAGTCCCACACCTCTGGGGCCCTGAGGCGGGCCAACCATCCGGCACGCGGACTTTTGACTAGAGGGCGTGGCTGAGGTGGGTTCCTGAGAGTTAAACCCGAGTTGGCAGAGCCGACGGAGTGGAGGGGGCGTTCTACGAGGGGGTCCTGCAGGAGCAAGGGCTCCGAGGTGTGGCCCTGCTAGTGAACTGGGGAATTTGGAGAACGCGCCCTGGCTTTGGCTGGCGCGACGGGGTTCGTTCGGCGTGAGGAAGTCTGAGCTGGTGCAGTCCCTCCTGACGGCGACGGTTGCTGGAGGGCATGGGAGACCGAGTTAGGCCGTGTTGCCCACAAGTGAATGGCGTCCAGGTGGACGAAGGCTGGAGGGGGCGAGGCCAGCTGCGGTGGGCGTCACGGGGAGGAGACCCCTGAGCGAGGGGTGGGAGAGCCCCAGGGGTAGGTGGGCTGGGGAAGAGGCAAGGGTGAGCAGGAGACCGGCTCAGAGGAGTGTGGGGCGTTTAGTCTCCAGGACCTGGTTCTGCATTTAAGGGATATTGGAGGAGGAAGGAAGGATTCCAGGTGCACTCCTGGATGTGAATCCAGTAGGAAAATGGATACAAGAAGATTCGATGGCAGTGAGTTGTTTCTCTCTCTCTCTCTCTCT
>NW_006921654.1:9628118-9652034 GCF_000298275.1 Orycteropus afer afer
TTGAACCGCCAGCCTTCTGGTTAGCAGTCAAGTGCCTTAGTCACTATGCTACCAGAGCTCCTTGGTCAAGGGTAGGAGGAAGTTTATCAGCAGTCCTATTGTGGGAGAGCAGACTTTCAGACTATAGTTATTTTCGCAGTTATTTGGCAAAGTAGCAGATGTTCATGTATGTTCCTGGAACTGTATGCTTCAGTTGTTTTTTGCAGTATTGCTTGTTTTCAGAACTGAGACTTAACCACTGTCCTACTATACAATTTCCTTTCAGGAGAGAAAAGTGCCAGGGACGAAATGTAAAAAGAACCGCATAAGAAAACAACAGAAGAGTTCCAAACCAAGGTTTACACTTATCACTTACCTACTCAGGGAAATTTCTGCTGCTACTGCCCAAGAGAAACAAACACCAAGGAATCTTCACACCAAGCCATTTGCCCAACAATTATTATGGGGTAAGTTGGTTGCCTTGGACTTTATTTCCTAAGCCCTTCTTCTTCTTTTTTAATTATTGTTTTCATCAGAGTGATATATTTTAACATCTGGTAGGAGCAGTCTTTCTGTCCTGTCTTTGCTGTTCCTTTCAGGATTTTGATGCTTGATTGGAAACAGGTTTTAGGATTATGTCTTGTTCAGCTGCTCACACTGAGTCTCCCTCCCTTCTCTGATTTTCTAGGGTGCTTAGTGACTATAGTGCTTCCTGTGGTTTGGAGTTGTTCTCAGTTGTTGCCTGTGTGCAGAGAGTGTTTCTGCTCTATGAAATGACAGGGTCAGTCCTTTTCCAGTCCGTTCTAGGATACCAAACCGAACAACAAAACCCACTGCTAACAGGTCAGTTCTGACTCATAGTCACTCCAAAGGGCAGAGTAGAACTGCCCTATAGAGTTTCCAAGGCTGTAATTTTTTACAGAAGCAGATGGCCATATCTTTCTTCCATGGAGTGACTGATGGGTTTGAACCACCAACCTTTTGGTTGGGTGTCGAGCATTTTTACCACTGCACCACCAGAACTCCTTCCATAGGGTTTCCAGCAATATACCTGGGGCCATGGTCACGCAATACAGAAAGTGGGAACTCAGTCCCAGCCATTCTTCCTCACAAAATACCCCTAGTAGACTAGAGTGTTGGAAACAACCATGAGTGACCTCTAGAATGAAATGCCTTTGTTCACTCCCAAGTCTGCCCATGGCTGGCTGTGTAACCTGGGACAAGTTGTCTTAACTGCTTCTACCTCATTTGTCTGCTGGGATGCTTAAGGGAGATGCTATTATAAAGTGTCCATTCCATGTCTAGCATGATTTTTTACTCATTATGGGCTATTTTGAAAATTCTGAACTGGATGACCCCTGTTGGCTTTGCTGAGCCCTCCTTACCTCACTGCTGAGGGTTAGTTAGGCATTCTGGTGGTACAGTGGTTAAAACATTTGGCTGCTAATCAGAAGGTCAGTGGTTGGAACCCACCAGCTGCTCTGTGGGATAAAGATGAGACAGTCTGCTTCTGTTAAGATTTACAACCTTGGAAACTCTATGGGGTGGTTCTACTCTGTCCCATAGGGTTGCTATGAGTTGGAATCCACCCAATGGCAGTGGGTTTGGGTTTTGGAGGGTTAGATGTTCTCAAGGGCACCCTATTGGGATTTAGAGTAGCCTCCAGAGCTGCTAAATCCCTGTCTCCCTTTTTTATGTTCCCCTGGTTCCCAAACCTGGTGGCACATCAGAATAACCAGGGAAATTGTGTTTTACATCCACAAAAAAGAATTTATTTATAATGTTAAATTTATTACAAATTTTTAAGTCATTTATACTTAGAGAGCTGGTAGAAACTAAACAAAAAACAGGTAATTGTGTAGGAGAAAAGTGTTTGGGGAGTCTAACAGTTAAGGCTGTGTGTTAACTTGGCTGGATCATGATTCTGAGTGGTTTAAGCCACTGTGGTGTGGTTGTTCCCATGATAAGATCTGATGTAAGGTGGTCACCTCTGTGGTGGAATATGCTATGAGTAGCCAGTCGGTTGAAAGGGAGTTTCCTCAGGGGTGCTTCCAGTATATATATCGCATCCTAGGAAGATTCTTAGACTACCTGTTGGATCTGATTCTACATCTAGCTTATCATTGTCTAGTTTTTGGAGCTGAATCAGTGGCCTGCTGTATTGCTTGCTAATCTTGGAATTGTTACCTTCACAGCCAGTGAGCTAACAGTCTGCCATTTTACCTGCTGATGTTGGATTCATAATTTGCTGGAGTCAGTAGCCTGCTGTACTGCCTGTCAGTCAGTCTTGGGTTTGTCAGGCCCTGCAGCTGTGTGTGTCAGGAAGGGCCTCCAGCTTGGCATTTGATCCACGAGCTTGGAACTTGTCAGCCTGTACAACTCTGTGAGCCATTTCCCTGAGATAAATTTATCTTTCTCTCTAACCTTTACTGGTTTTGCTTCTCTAGAGAATCTGGTCTAAGATAGGGAATGATCTTTATAGTGGTCAAAACAGTTTTTTAAAACCCCAAGCCTCAGATTGTTATCTGCATATACCTTCTTTGGCAAAAAAAGAGTTCATAGTTGGGAAAAGCATAGATTCTATTTCCTCAAGAAGGTCAGATGACGTGTTGTCTGAAAGGTCACAGTGGGGCGGGCATCCTTTACCTCAGTGGGATCATGGAAATGATGGAAATGGCTGATGGCCTGTGAGGTCCAGCTCTTTAAAAGAGAGAGATTTCTTGCATCTGTGATGTAAAGTGTCCCAGATCTGAGGTATGGACTACAGTTGAGACTTCAGCTGACCCTAGGAATTGATGTGTAGGGGTTTCTAGTCTCAGTCCATCTCCTCCACTGAGAGAAGAGAAAGGCCTCGTAGGTTGGCTCTTTGCTATTAGTGTGAGAAAGACTTCACCTGCTTTAGTTTGGCCAGAAAGAAGTCTCAGGTATTCGAGGACCTCTTCCAGGAAGGGTGTGATGACTGGTTACTTTTTAGAGCTGGTTGTAGGGACGTGGTTTGTTGAAGAGTCCCTTTCTTTTGGTGTGCTCTTCCTAACACATGTCTCAGTTGGCAGCTCCTATCTTTTCTGTGGCAAGAGCTCTTTTAACAGCCTCTGTAATGAGTGAGAGGAGCACTGGTGGTACAGTAAGTAAAACATTCAGTTGCTAACCAAAAGATTGGTGGTTTGAACCCAGCAGCCTGTCCATGGGAGAAAGATGAGGCAGTCTGCTTTTGTGAAGATTTATAGCCTTGGAAATCCTCTGGCAGCTCCACTTTGTCCTGTAGGGTCACTGTGAGTCACAGTCAGCTTGATGGCAGTGGGTTTGGTTTTGGTTTGGTAACAAGTGCAGATTCATAGGCTTTCATGTTTAGAATACAAATGTAGGGTGTTTTTTGTTTGTTTGTTTTTTATCTAGGACTATATCAAACCCACCAGCCACTCCTTGGAAGGAAGGTGAGGCAATCTACTTCCTTAGCAATACTGCCTTGGAAACTCAAGGAGGGGTCACTATGAGTTAGGTCCGACTCGATGGCATATAACAACAACAATAATATCATGGCACATAGTAAATACCTTTTATTTGTTAAATGCATGTGTACAACCATAAAAACATTAATATTTAAAATACTGTTACTAATAGCAAAAGACTGAAAAATCCTTAGTGTCCATTAATGAGGTACTAGTTAGAGAAATTGCAGAGCATGTATATAATGGTATTCTAAATGGTAGTTAAAAAGATTAAGGCTGATCTACATGAACTGAGATCAAATGGAGCAGTGGCCAAGATACACTTTTCTGAAAAGCATGGTATTGTATAGAACAATGTAAACACAATGTTACCATTTGCAGTGGCATCACTAGGGGAGTGCTGAGGGTGCAGATCACACCAGGTGACACCACCAGAAGAGGGATACTGAAATGACTGTTAGGATATTTTTTGTGCAGTGTTTTAGCAGAAATTTACTATTTTATAAAAATATCCCTATAATTACAAATGTAAGTTTTATAAGATCTTCGTTTTGCTTCTGGTTTCCATTCCAGGTCTTGAATTTTTTGATTGTATGTTTTCATTTTTTGGGGGAAGATTTTGCTATCTTACTTGGTATTCTTTTCCTCGCTAAATAAGCTTGTTTTGAAGAGTCCATTGCTGATGGCCTCCGTAAGGTTCTGCAGATTTTTACATTGGTTTTCTAGGAGAGTCTTGGCCTGATGACATAAGTAAGTAAATGTCATCTTCCAACACTGTCATTTGTTCTTCTTGCTGTTGCCTTGCTGGCTCTCTCTTCAGTGTTGTTGGAAAGGCCGCATCTTCCTCCAGATTGTGCTCTGCAGACTGTGATTTTCTGCTGGCTAGTCTGCAAGGATTCACATCTGTTTTTCAGAGGAATGTTGACCTTATGCAGTGAACAGTCATCTTTTCAATTGCTTTATTTGTTCTTCCAGGTATTGCTTGCCTGACGGCTCTTCCCATTTTACCTGGAAATATTTTGTTTCCACCAGGGTAACAAAAACTTGGTCTGGGAGATACGTGCCATCTGACTTGTTAGATGCTGTGTCTTTTAACTCTGCTGTCTGAAAGCTCTCCCCATAACATAATGGAATCTTTTTAAAGTGCATTTTCTTTTGTTTTGTCAGCAGGGACTCCTAGGACTCTATGAGATTGCTCATAACATTCTATCTGGTCGTGGAAGTCAATGTGTTGCTTTCTCCGCTGTTCTTTTACCTGTAGGAACTGCCCTCATACCATTCTTCTTGAGCCTGACAGAGGTCAGATCTGTTTAATGAGATGGACTTATGCATGTCTGCAACACTGGGCTCAAGTATAGCAATGACTGTGAGGATGATGCAGGACCAGGCTGTATTTGTTCTGTTGTACATAGGGTCACTATGAATTGGAACTAACTTGACAGAACCTAACAACAACACAAATATTTGCAATATATGCCACTGACAGAGTATTAATGTTCCTAAGACATAGAGAACTCTTAAAAATTGAGGCACACCATCAACAGAAGAATGGATAACCAAACTATGGTACATACACACAATGGAATACTATGCAACCCTAAAGAATAATGTAGGATCTGCCAAACACCATATAACATGGATAAACTTGGAGGGCATTATGCTCAGTGAAATAAATCAATCACAGAAGGACAAATATTGTATTAGTACATTGTAAAAAGTCAAGGAAAGGTTTAATATGGAAGGAAATTTTCTTTGTTGGTTACCACGGGTAGGAGGGGAGGGGAGGGAACACTATTAGATGGGTAGAGACAGGTATTGATCTGGGTGAAGAGAAGGGCAGTGTACCAAATGTAAGTGATTAACATGGTGGCCTTGAGGAAGAGGAACACAGAGAGACGTGCATGGGAGGTACAGATAACAAAGATGAACCCTTTTGCACATACAGTACTGCATTGTCAGTGAAAGCAAACATGGATATATGGGTGGATAGATGGGTGGACAGGTTGAACTATTAGGTATGTCTAGACAGGTGGGAGTGTGCCCAGGACCATGTATTTGGTTGGCAGACAATGTTTCTACAAGTGTATTTGTATGTTCTGTAAGAATTCCCAGGTATATAGTTTTTCTGGTTACCTACTGCCGCTCTGACAAGAAAATACCACAAATGGGATGGCCTTAACAAACAGGAGTTTAGTCTTACAATTTGGAGGCTTTAAGTCCAAGTTCAAAGTGCCAGGCTCCAGGGGCTGGGTGAAAGCCCCTCAACGTTGGGGTCCAGCTCTGCCTTCTGCTCCAGGCCCACTGGAGCTAGAGGCATTTCTTCACTCAGACAGCTATTGGCTGCTGAGGCTGAGAAGCTCCAAGGTTGACAAGTAAAAAAGGCACAGTCCCGATGTTACCAATCCACATGGCAGGCCATTAACTTAAGTCCACTGTAAGTCCCAAGGTTGGCAGAGCAAGGCAGGCCGCTGAGCAATGACACGGCTACATGCAGGGCCCAAGCATGCCATAGGCTAGAGGCCATTCCCAAAGCTTCTCCTTATATATAGGAAGCAGACCACATACCCAAAGGCAGCTACTCAGCTGCTCCCAGTAGATTCCACCATGGAGTTGATTACCAGTCTCATCATGGGGAATACTACATCCAGCTGCCTAGCCACTTGACCAGGCCTAGCCAAGTTGACATACAAACATAACCAACACAATGGTAGAGCTGACAAAGGACAAAGTTGTAGTCACTTCTTGGCCACAGACAGCTACCCTGAGAGAGCAAGTAGTTGGATCTCTGGGCTTGGGACCATAGTCTCAGGGGACATCAAGCTCCTTTGTCATAACATACTACACAAAAACGTTGTTCCACATACTACTTTGACAAGGAGTGACTGGGATCTTAAAAGCTTGCAAGCAGCCATCTAGATGCAAAACGGGTCTCTCCTTGTCCAGAGCAAAGAAGAATGAAGAAAACCAAAGATGCATGGAAACAGTCCCTGTGACTGGTACACCATGTGATTCTCAACCTATACAATTTGATAATGTATAGAAGAAGAAGAAAGAACTAGATGATGCCCAGCTACCACTGTCAACTGCTTGGAGGGGCATCTATGTAGGAGATCCTGGATAGAGAGGGAGAACAATGTGGAACAAAACTCAAAATAATTAAAAAAAAAAAAAAGGGGGGAGCCAAGTTTGCTGGTCTGATAGAGCCTGATGGAACCACTGAGACTGTGGCCCCTAGTTGTCCTTCAGGTCTGGAATTGAACACACACCTGTGGCTTCCAGCCAAACAAAAGACAGGCATATGAGGTGAACATTTACATTAGGTAGATACACTCCTTGGAGAGATCAATCATGGGAGAATAGAAGGGTTGTATATGCACAGGGAGACAGCTCTGGGGATGGGAGAGAAGGACACAGGAAAGAGGTAACTATGAGGAGGAAGTAGGAGGGGAGCTGTTACATTGTGGGAAACTGCAGTCAATGTCATGAGACAAATTGTGAGCTACTGTATGGTAAGGGAATTGGCTCTGTAAACTTTCACCCAAATCACAATTAAAAAAAAAAAAAAAATGAGGCACATAGCACTTTCCTACAAAATCGAAGCTAGTGAGTTCAAACCTAGCAGATAAATCCAATTGAGGGGCATTTTATAAAAATCACTGGCCGGTCCTCTGGGAAAGTATTATGGTCATGGAAGAGGCAAAGACTATAGACTGTTCCAGATTGGAAAAGTCTAAGGACACATGGCAACTAAATGCTAATATAGCATCCTAGATTGGATCCTAGAACAGAAAAAGGATATTAGTGGGAAATTGTCTAATTTTGAATAAAGTTTGTAGATTAGTCAATGGTATTATATCAGTGTTAATACAGTACAGTAAGTAATTGCCAATATTAGTGATGTTACCAATAAGTCGTTTTAATAATTGTGTTATGGTTATATAAGATGTTAACATTTGGGAAAGCTAGGTGAAGGGCATATGGGAACTCCTACTTTTGCAACTGTTTTGTAAGTCAAATTACTTTAAAAGGAAAAGTTAAAAGTTAAAAATGAATGAATCAAAATAGAATCCCTCTGGACTTATGTCAGAGATTCTCATTCAGCCAGGCTTGGAAATGGGTTTGGGAATTGTACTTTTAGCAAACTTTTTAGATGTTTCCAATATTCAGGTGTAAACTTGCCTTGATTAGATGACCTTTAACATATCATTCATTCGTTCAAGAACTGTTTGAATAGTCACATTTCAGTGGATGAAAATAGAACAAACAAATGAATCCTTAAAAATAACAGGTGTGATATGTGCATGGCAAGAAGAAGTGTTTTTTTTTTTTTTTTAATCCAACATTCACTGTTCACCAGAACTTTTTGCTCTAACTGAATTAGCGGTTCTATATGCCAGTCACTATAGGCATTGTGGTGGGGATGAAAAATAAAGACACAGCTCCTGCCCCAAAGAGTTTATGGTTCATTGCATTAGACAGTCACACTGGGAACTAATTCGCAGTAGGAGCAGAGCGCGGTAAAGATTGGGTGGGAGCAAAGGACAAGGTGAGAAAGGTGAAGGTGGAAGTCTTCCATGGGGCAGGGTACTTGACCAGAGCTTGCTGGAGGGTGGGATGAAAGTTGGTCTTTTGGAATGTGGGGGAAGTGAAGAATCTAAGAGGCAGTTGGGAGGCAGCTCTGAGCTGAGAAGACCGTTGGGGGAATGAGGAGGATGTTGGGGAGAGATGGGCCAAGGGCAGCATTTCAGGTCACAGAAGATAGGATGAATGACAGTCCTTAGTGAGCAGAAATTGGGGAGCTGGGAGGCAATGAGTTTTGAGAGAGAGGTAAGTCTTTTATTTGCTGTGCTTGGGTCTGTGAGAGGCACTGAGGACAGATTTCTGCTCTCCAGTATCTCATGGTCTAGGGTGGGAGGTTCCTTGCCACAATTAACTAGACTTTAGACTTCTGGGTAGTATGAACTTACTGCTGTAAGAGGAGGAGCTAACTTAAAAATCCTCCCCAATCTGGGACAATTTTAGCAACAAAATAAATATGAATAGTAATGGATTATCATTCAAAGAATAGATAGGTTCAGGCTAGAAGAAAGTGCCGGAAGTTTGGGGCTGGCTGAGTTTGAGGGATCACAGACATCCTTGTGGATATAGCCCACTGGCCTTTGGAAGTGGGTGTCTGTCGATTAAAGGAGAGGAAAAGGCTCAGAAGGAAGAATGGAGATTTGTCCCCACGACGGTTAGAGGAGGCATTGTGGAGGGAGAAGGTGTGGCCTGAGGACTATAGAGAGGCTGAGGAGTTTCCTCTGTTGCTCCATGTCCAAAATACAAGACGAATAGGGCTGACTACAGAAGATCTTTCTGAGGGCTGGACATCTGCCCTGGCTCGAATGCCTTCCATGGTTCCCTGCAGCCTCCGTCCCGGGGGATGAACTGGTTCTCCTGACTTTGAGCCTTCTGCCTGCTTTCAGAGCCTTGTCTGTGCTCTGAGCCTCTGTCTCATTCCAGCTTCATCTTCCTCTGCTACCCGACCCTCACCTGGTGCCCTAGTTTGGCTGACCTCTTTCCTGCCCTAGTGATACCCATCGTTCATCATGGTCTTTTGGCCTGAAATGTGACCCCGTCCCTCTACTAGCCATTGAAATCTAACTCACCCTCCCCACAAGCCCAGCCTGCAGGAAGCCTTCCTTCACTGCAGCTACCCACACTGATCTCTTTCTCCTTTCTTTGTTTTTCTAGATTTAGAGATGTCACAGCCTGACACAAGGTGAGAGATTGTTGTCAGCTGATACGATGGGTGTCTGTCCTGAGTTATATGTTAGTCTGGAAGCTTCTTGATCCAGGGATGATGTATTAGCTGTCCCTGGGATCGCTAAAGACCGTGTGTTAAGAGCTATGGGGAAGTTTCAGGAACCTACCAAACTTCTGCCACCATTTATTACCATCTGGTGGCAGGCCCAGCTCAGGGTTGGAGAGGCAGGGTACTGTGGGAGAAAGAGCACTGTGGGAGTCAGGGCTTCAAGGGCTGTGCATCCCACCCAACACTGGCCAGTGACTTTGAGCAAATGGATCCTTCCCTCTGAGCCTTGATCCCTGCATCTAGAGACTGCAGGTATGGCAATGGGCTAGCATCTCCTCCCCAAGGATCCTTCTGGTTACTAGGACTGTATAAGAATCATCTGAAGATCCTGTTAAAATGCAGAATCTGATTCAAGAAATATGGGCTGAATGCGGAGGTTTTGCATTTCTGCCAAGTTCCCAGGTGATGATGATGCTGGATTCAGGAACCACACTTTGAAGTACAAAGGACTAGCCCAGTAGTTCTCAGCCTAGCTCAATGGTACAGTGGTCTGAGAGGTTGCCACTCCTCTTTCTCCTCATCCTTGTTTTTCACAGAAGTTCTTCTGGGGAGTTTTTAAAAAGCCTGATGCCAAGTGGGAGGGGACTGTGGTAAATTGTAGTCAATGTCATGGAAAGGGAATTTGCTCTGTAAACTTTCACCCAAATCACAATAAAAAAAAAAAAAAAAAAGCCTGATGCCAGTGTTGTATCCCAGACTTAATAAATCAGACTTTCTGGAGGGGGAAGCTGGTGTCAGTAGTGTTTGAAGCTTCCCAGGTGAATCTGAGGTGTAGTCAAGGTAGGAAGCCACTGCTCTACCTCTTGGGCACAGAGCTTACAAACCCGAGTTTTCAGGAAAAGCCTTTTGTCTTCTGTTGCCCCCTGAGTTTAATCAGATTTCAGACTGAAGCCGATCTCCTGGTAGAGATAGGAGTACCAGAAATAAGAAGAAAATGATTTTGCTGCCCCTGATTCACCCTGTCGTGGGTGGGTGGGCTGGTCTCCCTGCCCTGGTGCTGAGGAGAATCTTTTATTTATTTTTAGAATTTATTGTTCCTGCTGTTGAGAATATACAGAGCAGAACATGCAACGTTTCAATTTCTACAGGCACAATTCAGTTACATTTATGACGTTCCCCAAGTGCAGCCATTCTCACCCTCCTTTTCTGAGTTGTTCCTCCCCCATTAACAAACTCACTGCCCTCTAAGGTTCCCATCTAATCTTTAGAGTTGCTGTTACCAATTTGATCCCACAGAGATAGTTTTTAAAATAGCACAGTGGTCAAGGCAGATATCTTTGTTAATTAAGCTACACTGTTTTTTGGTTAAAGAAGACTTTGCCGCATATTTCTGGTTTAAGGTTTAAAGATTATTTCAAGTCAGTAGTATCAGGCATTCTCTGAAGAGAATCTCTTAAACAAGGGCCTAATTCCTGAGTCCAGGGGCAGCCAGATGAGTTGGAAAAGCTCCGAGTCAGCCTAAGGCAGAGAGGGGCAAGGCAGACTATGAGGTGTGTTAGAGCAAAGCAGAGACCAAGGCTGGAGGCTGGGCCTCTGGTTTAGCTCAGGCCAGAACCGAGGGGTGCAGAGATGGCGGCATCCAGGGGCTTGGCAAGTCTTTGTTTCTGTTTCAGTTTCCAGGGACATCTCACAGAGAACCCCTGGTATAAACCATAGCAGAGTTAGTGCACTCATTGACTGAGGGGCCAGGGTGACCATCAGCTTCAGAGACTGAGAAGAAAGGTTTACACAGAGATCATTTAGCAGGTGAGTGGCAGTCTTAGGGTGAAAACCAGGTGCCTGGGGCCCACCTGGTGCTCCATCCAGTTCCCATTGCCTCGGAGCCCTGAGGCCCCTGGGTGGCTGGGGCCTGCAGGGGCCTCTTGTTCACTCACCCTGGGGAGCAGGGATTCTGCTCTGAAGAATTGGAGTTAGGGTCTGAAGGCAGGGGAGGGGCTCATTCACAGAGCTCGATTACCCAGTAAGCAAGGTAAGCGTGGTCCTACTTGTGCTTACTTACCAATCTATAGTGAACACGTTCACATTTTTTTCACATCAAAAATACTGCTTTGAGGTATGGCCGGCATCTGTCTCTCTCCCAACCCCATAGCACTTTCCTACAAAATCAAAGCTGCTTTTCAAATTTGCAGTCCCTGACTGGGATGGAATACCTAGTAAGCGAGGTAAGGAAGGGCTTTTCATTGTTGTGCTGTCAAGTGGGCTCCAACTCATAGCGACCTGTGTACAACAGAATGAAACACTGCCTGGTCCTGGGCCAGCTCACAATCCTTGCTATACCTGAGGCCATCATTGCAGCCACTGTGTCAATCCATCTCGTTGAGGGCTTCCCCTTTTTCGCTGACTCTCCACTTTACCACACATGATCTCCTTCTCCAGGGAATGGTCCCTTCTGACAATGTGACCAAAGTAAGTGAGACGAAGTCTGGCCATTCTTGCTTCCAAGGAACATTCTGGCTGCACTTCTTCCAGGATAGATTTGTTTGTTCTTCTGGCAGTCCATGGTACTTGGACTATTGTTGTACTATTGATTAATAAGTAAGCACAAGTAAGCCTGTGCTTACCTTGTTTACAGGATACTCTACCCCTGCTCAGGCATGAGCTGTGGGTCCAGGGCTGCCCCGCCCACCCCAGTCTGAGGGCAGCTTGATCAGAGATGCAGAGAGGGACCACCTCCAGTATCTCTGTAAGCACACTTTTTTTTTTTTTTAATTGTGATTTGGGTGAAAATTTACAGAGCAAATTCACATTCCATACAGCAGTTTACATACACTTCGTCTTATGACATTGACTACAATTTACCCCAGTGCAACAGCTCCCCTCCCACTTCCTCCCAATAGTTACCTCTTCCCTGTGTCCATCCCTCCATGCACTCCTACCCCCTGAGCTGTCTCCTTGTGCATAAACAGCCCTTCTTTCTCCCATGATTGTTCTCTCCAAGGAGTATATCTACCTCAGGTAAACGTTCAACTCATATACCTGTCTTTTGTTTGGCTGGAGACAACAGGTATGGGTTCAATTCCAGACCTGAAGGGCAGCTAGGGACCGTAGTCTCAGTGGTTCCACCAGGCTCTATCAGACCAGCAAACCTGGTCCCTTTTTTTGATATCCCTTGTGACTATGGTCCCAAGCCCACAGGTTCAACTACTACTCGGTCCCTCTGAGTAGCTGGCTGCGACCAAGAAGTAACTACAATCTTGTCCCTTGTCAGCTCTACTATACACCTGGGAATTCAAATTATACACATACACTTATAGGACCATTGTCTGCCAGCCCTATACGTGGTCTTGGGTACACCTTCTGCTTCATGTTGTTGTTGTTATGTGCCGTTGAGTTGGCCCCGACTCATAGCGACCCCTCCTTGGGTTTCCGAGTCAGTATCACTATGGAAGTAGGATTGCCCAACCTTCCTTCTGAGGAGTGGCTGGTGGGTTTAGACATACCTAATAGTTCAGCCTGTCCACCCATCTATCCATCCATACACCCATGTTTGTCTTCACTGACAATGCAGTACTGTATGAGTAAGCACACTTTTTATGATGCCGGTTTCCTGTTTCCAAACTTGAGTGGCTCCTAACTGTTTATTGGGAAATATCCCTCAGGGCCTCACCATGACCTTAGCGACCCAGCCCTCCCACCCCAATGAAACTTGGATAAAACCTGCCAGGGACTCCTTCCTGCACCTTTCTGCTCCAGGCCTTTGCTCTTAACTCCCCCTTTCCATCCTACTCATCCATATCCACTGCCAGTGCCCTTGGAGCTCACAGCCTTTCTTCCTGCCTCCTCTTAGCACTGAGACCCAGAGTAAACGTGTTTCCTCCTCTGAACTTGAAGGAAAACTTCTCTTAGTATAACTCCCTTTCTTTTTTTCCTTGCCCGAGAGTAGGAACATTTTACTGAAACTCCTTCAGCAGATGCATCACAAATATTTTCACTTGTTTTTCACTTACTGAAGTCACAGGTGTCCAGACTGTGGACAGGTTTGTGCAGGATTCAGGAAACCATGTAGTCATTGGCAGGGTTAAGGTAGAAGCTCTGGGAAGGTCATAGGAATCCTGTCACAGAAGGACATGGCCAGAGAAGGGAGGAGCATCCAGGAGAGAACAGTGGGATTCCTGAGGTCAAGACTGCTGAGACCACTGGTGATTTAGGGGAAGAGACAAGGGGAACAGTAGGGAGGGGCATTGGCCCTTCTCCTTGCTCTGAAAATGCCTCTCCCCCATCTTCCACAGCTACCTCCATTTCCCTTCAAAGCTCAGTGCAAACCCCATCTCCTCAATTAGAGCCCCGCTGGCCGATTTAGATTTTGTTGACACTTGGTTCCCCACCTGCTGCACTTACCTCGTCAGATCTTTGCCACACTTTTCTTGGCTGTCTGCCTCACTCATTAGTCCCCTTGGTGGGATGGAACAGGGTCATCTTGTCATTTCCGGTCCCTAAAATGCTCAGATGATGCTGAGTGGATACATTCAGGGATGTGGTAAGAGGAAAAAGTGTGTTGTACATGGTAGGCATTTCCCCTATCCACCGGGGCCCTGGGGGTTCCCTACAGGTGGTCTGCAGTGAAAGGAGAAATGGCCCAAGGAGGGACAGTACCCTGAACCCAGCCCGCCACTCTACTGAGCCTGACCTCAAGGAATCCTAGATGCAAATGTTAGATTTGGGTTGCTTACCAGTTAGCCAGCAGGGGGCACTGTGACCCCATCTAGAGTTCCAGTGTCTGTTTTCCTAGTCCCCACCCTCTTGACCACAGTGGCTTTGCAGCTGTTCAGAGCTTGCTAGCCAGAAGGCTGGTGGTTCAAACCCACCAGCCACTCCTGGGAAGGAAGATTGGGCAGTCTACCTCCATAGAGATAAACTGCCTTGGAAATCCAAGGAAGGGTTGCTATAAGTCGAATTGACTTGATGGCAGTACGTTTTTTTTTTTGAGAGGTTGAGCATGGCTCCTCTGGGGCAGATTCATAGCCTGCTCTGTGGAGGATGAGAGAGAAGATTCTGATGATGCCTTTGACACAAATGCATCGTGGTCTGTGCTGAGAGAAAGCCACTGACAGGCTTGCTGTGATGATGACATTCTGACTTCCCTTCTCTGGGCCTTTTTCTCCTCCATCACATGACGGGGTTCATCCTTCTAGCCTGTTCTAGGATGTAGAGCACCCCCCCCCAACCATCCTGGACTATGGAGTTGCTGTATGGACAACTGGGAGGTGGACACATTCTCCCCTCTCAGGTTGCCCTCAGGGAACCAGAGTCACAGAAATCAACCCCCTCCCACTGTAGGAACTAGACCAAGCTGGACATTTCACATCCCCTCTCCCAAAGCCTCTGGTAGCATAGTGGCTAAGACACTTGCCTGCTAACCAGACGGCTGGCGGTTCAAACCCACCAGCCACTCCTCGGAAGGAAGGTTGGGCAATCCTACTTCCGTAGTGATACTGCCTCGGAAACCCAAGGAGGGGTCGCTATGAGTCGGGGCCGACTCCACGGCACATAACAACAACAACAACAACTCCCAAAGCCACCAGTCTACAACAGTGTACAACTGGATGAGACATTCAGGCAAGAAGGAACTGGGCTGCCTCAAGAGATGTGCCCACACAGGACCCAAACGTAAGCAGGATGATGTCTTTCCTATAGGTTGCCAAAACGTACCAGGCAGTAATGGCAGATTGAGTCTGGTTTCTGGACCCTCCTGTGACAGTAGGAAATACTCAGAGAAGAGATGCATATCAGACTTAGGTATGCCTATCCCCAGAGAGGGGGAGGGGACTTTGTATGCAGGGTGTGGGTGGGGTGGGAGTTTTAAAGCAATACTGTACTTTAAAAAAAAAATTTGTCTGGTGCACATATGGCAAAGGGCTAACACCTGTTCAGTCTAATTGACTATTGTTTTCTAAAACATTTTGGATTTAAGTATTATTTGCAAAATAAAAACATGCCTCTGGACACAACTTGATGTAATACAATTTCTTATTGGTCACAGGACTCCAGAGAAATGAAGGTTTCATGGCAGGTGGTTTTCAACAGAAAACCTGTGATCAGACCAAAGGAAAAAGCCGTCACCAGGAAATGAGGACAGAGGTTAAGACTTGGGAACAGATGCCCAAGCCAGGCCATTGGTCACTGGGCCACTTTATCTCCTCTCTGGCAGAAGGAGTAAAGTACCGTGGGTCCACCCTGTCCACATGTAGCCTCTTGAAAGAAGAGACAAGACTGAGGGAAGAAGAGGTTCTATGGAGGCAAAACAGCGAAACCCCAGGGACTCACCCTTTCTCCCATTTCAGCAGTTGACACATATCACACTGTGGCTGCTGAGGCAGCCCTCTGAGCAGGCAGGTCTGGGCACTGTGAATGCACGTGGGTGCACCCGATTGTGAATCACGTTGTGTGGCACGTGTTCACTGTGGACGTGCTTGGAGATGAAAAAGCTGAACAAAGCTGTGAGGTTCCCCCGCGCCTCCTGGAGTGATGAGACACCCAGAATGGAGCTTGCATGAGACTCGGGACAGTTCCTGTGTCCCCAAAGGCACCTGAGGTCTGCGGAGCTGCTGTGGCCTCTTGGCCCTGTCTTGACCACTGTATCTGCCCAGAAGTGCCACTGTCGCCAGTGGAGGCAGAGTGGTAGGGATGGCCCAGCACATTTGATGACTCCTTTCAGCATGGGCCTTCCTATCTAATCACCTAGTGAGGGGGAGACCAGGGAGGGGTGGGCAAGCCAGATAGGTAGCTGGGATGGAGTTAGGATGTCTCAGGAGGCTGTGGTCCTACTGCAGTGACTCCATGTGTGTTCTCTGGACCGGGATGCCTGTGGGCATTCCTATGTCTTTACCAATTACTGGTTGTGTTACCATGGAAAAGTCATCTAAACCTATCTGTGCTCCGTCTTCTTCACTATCACATGGTGCTCATTATAGTACTGACCAGATTGGATGGCTGTGAGGCTTAAATGAGAGAATATGGGCAAAGGATTATGTGGAGAGGGGTTTCTGCTATTTGTAAGGATAAAACTGTAATGCTCCCTAAAAGGGGGTACCTGACCTCAGCGTCCTTTAGTGCTTAGAGCTGAGTATTTAAGAACAGCATCAGGAATTGATCCCCCTTTCCTCAAAGTGCAAAGGCTTTGTGTTTGTGTGTGCATGTATAAACACTAGTGCTTCTTGGGGACAGTCTATGGCCTTCGTATGTTCGGGAGGGTCATGACTCATTACATGTGGAAGAAGTTTCAGGTGCCTTTGTCCCAGGCTAGGCTTTCTCAGCCTGGGCACTATTGACATTTGGGGCCCAGAAAATTCTTTGTCGTTTTTTGGGGGAGGTGGGTTTGGAGCTGTTGCGTGCATAGTAGGATGTTTAACATCATCCCTGGTCTCAGTAGATACCAGTACTCCCCTCATGCATGACAATCAGACATTGCCAGATGCCTCCCAGGGCACGGGAGGGCGAAATCACCCCGGCCTGAGAATTACTGCTTTGCAAAGTTGCCGGTGGAGTGAGCCTTCAGTGAGTGGTTATTGCTGAAGTGTAGCATGATCACTTTTCTGAACTCTGGCGATCTCAGCCTACCTCTTTGCACTGTCTGGAGGATCACATGACATCATGGGAAAGAATTCTTCAAAGTCAGTGGACTGTGCACTTTCCACTAATACAAAGCACTGCTTCGCACACCTGGCTGGGCAGCAGGATAAACCAGAAAGTTGGTTTTTATTGTGTTTCCTTTTACTTAAACCTGAAGGATTTTCTAAAGCATTGAGTATAGTATAAATTTCTTACTCCTTTACTATTAATTAAAATATGAGGTACAATTAAACAATTCTGTAGGAAGCAAGATCTTAGGTAATTTTGTTTGGTAGTGAATACTTTTTTTTTTTTTTTCTTTCCCTTTAAACTGCATACTTTAGAATTGTCAGTTCTTCATTCAGGGGAAAGACCAGAAAGGTGTTAAGGAGCAGGCTTAGCAGGAAACAGGTGGAAGAGGCATTGGAAGTATTTGGGGTCCTCACAATTGAGAGGAGATGGGTAGAAGTGGTCACTTTTCTTCTGGTGCCCTCGTGAGGGAGTCCTGGCTGTGATGAAGGTCTTTGGCATTTGCAGAAGTGTGAGGAGTTTCAGCATAGGTGTATAGTTGGGAGAGACCTCAGGTGAGCCCTAGGACAAGGTGTAGGGGCTTCCCCAACAGGCACAGTCCTCAGTCTAGGCTGAGCTCCTAAGGTGAGAGAAGAGAAGGCCCTCTCAGTTTGCTTCATTGTTGGTGATACGAGGAAACAGTATGGGGAGTGGTCTTACAGTGGTCAAAATAGTTTCTTTAAATCTCACACCTCAGATTGTTGTCTACATATACCCTCTTAGGAAAAAGGAAGTTCTTATTTGGGAAAAGCACCGATTCTGTTTCCTTGAAAAGGTCGAAGAGAAACCATAGGTGGGAGAAGGGGAGGCACGAGAGGTTCCCCCAGGTGAGGTGATGTCTGAAAGGAGCCAGTAGGGTAGGCATCTTCACCTTGGTGTGATCATGGAAATATCCTGTGAGGCCCAACTCTTTAGAAGAGAAAGATTTCTTGCATCTATTGGAGTAATGCCATCTGTCCTAGATATGAGCAGATACAAGGTACAGACTACACTTGAGACCTCAAGTGACCCCTAGGAATTGGTTTAGGGGCTTCCAGTCTTGGCCGCAGAGAAAGGCCTCAGGTTGTTTAACTATTGGTGGACTCAGGAAGACTTACCTGCTTTGGTGGTGGTGCCTGAAGAACTCTAGGGTCTTTAAGGTCACCTTCCAGGAAGGTTCAGATGAATGCTTACTTCTTAGAGCTGTTAAGGGACATGGTGTGTTAAATAGTAAATAGTCTCTCTCTCTTGGTGTGCTTGTCCTAGAGCATACCTCAAGTTGGCAGCTTCCATCTCCTCTATTGAAGGAGCTCTTGATATCCCATGCTGTGAGCAAGGGTTTGTGGTCCTTCTTGTTTGAAATGGGTATGCAAGTTTTATAGGCTCTTGTTTGTTTTTCCAATTTCTCTTCTAGGTCTTGAATTTTCTGCTTGCTCATTCTTGCTTCCTCAAGCAGCTTCTGCTCTTTCTCTTTCCTGACTGGCTGGCTGTGCTCTGGCGTGACTTGTGGCTGCTGGTCTTGATTAAGGAAGGCCTCATGTGCTTTGCCCTCAGGTTCCAGGTGAGCATTGACTGGATGCAGGTCAGTGACACTTGGCCTCCTTCATGGCTCTCCTTATTCTTCCACCTCTGCCTGGTGACTCATCACTTCACATGTGACTGGAAGGCTGCATCTTTCTCAGACCACTCTTTTTCTTCCTGACATGGCCGTCTTGCAGATCCATGGCTTGCTGCTGCTGGCCTTGGTTAAAGCTGTGTAAGGTTCCTGTTGATAATTTGGTGGAGTACGGGCTCTATGCCTTCCTTGTTCTCCCCTCTCCATTTGGAAGAGGAATTGGTTGCCTCTTTTGAACCTTTGTGAACAACATTCTCTCCTGGGAGAGTGATGATCTGACTCATGAGACTTTGTATCTTCTTACCCTGGGATTCAGCTGCTTTCTGACCTGTGTTGCATTGGATGCTGGCGAGGTGGAGGAGACATGAGTGATGGCAAATGGCACTAAAATGTTGGGGTATTTACTCCAACCAGCTCCAGTCTCTCGTTGCTTGAGGGATTCTCTGGGGATGTTGACCCTCCAGAACTTGTGACCTCGTCATGTGTTTGGATCCTTTCTTCCCCTCTTTATAGATTTGCCTGTGCCTTTTCAACTCCTTAGCTGTTAACTGGGCAGAAGTTATAACTGCTTAAAATTTGATGGCTGTCCTGTCTTCTGAGGAGTATCTCCTGGTAACAGTGACTTTCATGAAACCAGGGGCCAAGAAAAGCCACACTGAGTGGGTATCCCAGACCCCCCTCCTTCAAGACTATAGGGGCCACTTGGTTGTGTCCAGAATAGCCCACCCCTTCAGCTTCTCTTTTCATTATGCTGAAAGGAGTCCCAGCGTGCTCTGGGCTGGCCCTTCTGAGGGTGCTCTTGAGCCTCCAAACTTCCAGGTAGACTGGGGCCTATGCGAGGTCTTTTATGAGTAAGAGTGGAGTTTTGTGATCAGAAAGGGCTCTTCAAAACTTTACTTTGATGTTTAGAAATTTATGGTGCATTTTATGAATATTAAGAGATTTAGAAATCTTGCTTTTGCTTCACCTTTAAGTTCACTTTGCAATTCTACTCTAACACATTTGGCAGTCATTCGGAGGAGTTGGAGATTCTGGGTCACTTATGGAGCAGGTGGTGATGAGAGGGCTCAAGAAGGGCTAAGGGAGTCCCTGGCCAGATGGCACTGCAGAGAGGTATGGTCCTTGTGCCTGGGGCTGCTCGTTGATAAGCTCCTGGCCACTCCACTCGAGGCGTGCAACCTGTGTGGTCACACAGGGCCACGCATGGGTTAATGCTTTGCTGCTGCCATCTTGAAACTCCTGATTTTTGAAGAAGGAATGCTACCATTTTCAGGTAGCTTGTCCTAAAGAAGAGCAGTCACAGACCAGAGTGTGTCCAGGGAAGATTAATGAGGGTGGTGAGAAGATAGAGATGGGGAAACAGGCCAGGGTCAGCAGAGAGTGGAGGGCGGATGCTGAAGGAGCCACAGGGGGGCTGCCTTAAATGGAATGTGATGAGGAGGGTGGGAGATTAGGCATCTGGTATGGGATTCACGAAGGCAGAAGTAGGGGGCTGATAATGTAGCATGATTATTTGTTAATGTGGTCTCATTGGCCTGTTTCTGCTCTTCACTGTGGCCCCCAGCATGTGCGTAGCATAATGTGTGGCCTATGGTAAAAGCCCCCAAAAACACAAAGAAAAACTTCACAGCTGAGCTGAATGTGGTAGACTGGGTTTCTTTGACAAGCAGTGAGTTTCCAGTCAGCGACTCTGGTTAAGCAAAAACCTGCGGGTCATTCGGTGTTAACCACTAGTATGTCGCATGCATTTTATGTTATGGATGCACACACAGTAGGTTTGACCCCGTGGATCATTCTGTGCCTTTTGAAGAATTTTTCTTTTTCAGCTCCTGGCTCTCTATGCTTGATTCTTTGTGGCCCTGCTGGCCTCCTTTTTCATCTTTCCTCCTAATAGTCCCCGTGGCTCTCTAACTCATATGCTATAAAAGTGTCCACTTGTCAATATGATAGCATTATGGGTCCAGCCAACCACGTTTACCCCTTTATCCCTATTTCTGAATGAAGAAGCATGCTTGCGTGGCCACTGTGTATCAGACCCATCACCACCTGTGTGCCCTGTCCTGGGGTGCCATTCCTTCTGTGGCTGACTTTTGCCATATTCTTCACTTGTAGGCAGGTGATGATGCTGGACACTTAGGAAGGCATCTCTGTTTGGTGGCATCTCTAGCCTGGGCAGCCGCAGCTAGGAGCTGAGTGGGGGAGCTCTGCCACAGAGGTGTGAATTAATTATACTTCTAAGTTTGTGACAGGGTCTATGCAAGGTCCCTCTTATTGATTTATTCTCTTTGAGTCAAATTCCTCACTCCAGGCCTCCCTCTCCCACCATGGGCCACCATTCTGGCATGTGTAAAGGAGGGGTGTCTTTTGGTTTCTGCATGTTCTAACAAAACAGGTGTTGCCTTGTGTGCAGGCACTTTGAATTCCCACACTAGTACTGTTACACCATTTCTGTTTCCTTTCTCGACATTTTTGAGATCTACCATGCCCCTATATATACTCTTAGAAGTTATTGGGATACCCAAGGAGCTTTTGTTTATGTGGGTTAAAACTATCAATATTTACTGTATTGGGAATTAAAATGGAAACTTAAAAAAAAATACTTGTTTATTGATTCATTGGAAAACAGTAATGATGCACACATCGTGTTTTAACATAAATAAACATCTTACTATTATTAGGAAAATAGCTTTGATCTTGCAGACTCCCATCCTAAAGTAAAGTGTTAGTTGGTGCCAGAACATGAAAGAGCATTATGAAGGACAAAAGTTGGAAAGTGAAATTTATTTGTCTTGGTGTTTAATACCTGCATCTGAGAAGAAACTATAAAATGTGTTAAAATATTAACAAAGTTTGTCCAGTTTTATGTGCTTCCTTCCCTGATTTACTGATTAATGCTGTTGCTTACAGCATGAAAGAATATTCCATCCAGATAGCAGAGATTTTGTGGTTTACCAGAATACTTTGGTGCTTTAGGCTAAATTTGTAATGTCCTAGAATAGATTATTTTAAAACAGAAACAACAAAGATTCTTCACTTATGAAAGAGCTAAAATCTTCTTTATAATTGTGTATACTTTTCTGTTTATTTACTTAACAATATGTTGCTGTTGTTAAGTGCCGACAGGTCAGCTCTGATTTATAGTGACCCCATG
The DNA here is from genome assembly GCF_000298275.1 of Orycteropus afer afer. Classification (NCBI taxonomy): domain Eukaryota; kingdom Metazoa; phylum Chordata; class Mammalia; order Tubulidentata; family Orycteropodidae; genus Orycteropus; species Orycteropus afer. The sequence continues at coordinate 9,649,763 of NW_006921654.1, forward strand.
TACAACAGAACGAAACACTGCCCAGTCCTGCACCAGCCTCACAATACTTGCTGGGCTTGAGCTCATCATTGCAGCCACTGCATCGGTCCATCTTGTTGAGGGTCTTCCCTTTTTCACTGACCCTCTAGTTTACCAAGCATGATATCCTTCTCCAGGGAATGGTCCCTTCTGACAGCATGACCAAAGCAGGTATACTTCTTCCAGGACAGATTTGTTCATTCTTCTGGCAGTCCAAGGTATTTTCAATATTCTTCGCCAGCACCACAATTCACCAACTCTTCTTCAGTCTTCCTTATTCATTGTCTAGCTTTCACATGCATACAAGGCTGTTGAAAATACGATGATTGGGGTTAGATACACCTTAGTCTTCAAAGTGACATCTTTACTTTTTTAATATTTTATTTATTTAAAAAGTTCTATTGTGATTTGGGTGAGTTTACTGAGCAAATTCATTTTCCATACAGCGGTTCATACACATTTTGTTTCATGACATTGATTGCAGTTCCTCACAATGTAACAGCTCTCTTTCCACCTCTTCCCTGTGTCCATCTTTTTATGCATTCCTGCCCCCTGAGCAAATAGATTCTTCATTTAAGGAGCCTTCTTTCATTGTATCTCAATGGAAAAGGCCAGTCTCAGAGTCTTGTGGAAAATGGCTACCGGGTACTTGAAACTACCAGCCCTCTAAAGAACAGACTGTTGGGTGCATGCTTTTGGGCCGATCAGCTCTCAGACCATACTAGTGGAGTGAGCCAGGATCTCCAGGACTCTTCAGAAGCCAACAGCGTCAGGAAAGCAGACTGATCACCCAGGCTCAGGTGGAACAAGAATCAATGACATGAAAGGACGTGGGAATTCCATCGTGGTTATCTGTTTAAAGTGGTGGTGGTGTTTGAATGTTCTACTTTCTGGCCATATGAGGAAGCTTTTTCTCTACATAAGCTTCCTCAACCCACAAGAATTTAGCAGACTATGCTTTTGTAAACTAAAAACATTTTTAAATGATACTTGATTATTTTCACTGGTATGCATAGGTATCTCATTGTGGCTTTAATTTGCATTTCTTGAGGCTAATGCTGTTGAGCGTCTTTCATGTATTTGTTTGCCATCCATGTGTCATCTTTGGTGAAGTGTCAGGAGGTAATATTTTTTTATTTTTTTTATCACAGTGAAATATAACAAAAACATTTGCCATTTCAACTGTTCTTGTGTGTACAATTCAGTGACATTAATTACATTCTCCAAGTTGTACAACCATTACCACTATTCATTTCCAAATGTTTTCATCACCCTTAACAGAAACCTGGTTCCCCTTGAGCAATACCTTCCTATTACCCTCTCCCACCTACCCCTGGTAACCATGAGAAATTTTTGGGAGCTCCGGTAGCATAGTGCCTAAGGCATTTGACTGCTAACCAGAAGGCTGGAAGTTCAAACCCACCAGCCACTCCTTGGAAGGAAAGTTGGGCAATCTACTTCGTAGAGCCGACTCGATGGCTCATAACAACAACAACAACAAGCATTTGACTAGTCTGGATAGTTTATGTAAGTGGAGTTATGTGGTATTTGTCCTTTTATGTCTTGATTTATTTCACTCAACGTAGTTTTCAAAGTTCATTGTAGTAGCATACTTCAGGACTTCATTTCCAGGAGGTAAGATTTTAAAGGACACTTGCACACTGCCCATTCCAAGTATCCTGTTCTAAACATGGGAACTTAAGACCCTTTAAGGGATGTCAGTATAAGTTCTCACAGCAGACTGTGATCTCTGGATGGAAACCAAGGACAGCTGTAGGGAGGACTGAACACTCAGAGCCAGGTCCTTGGGTGGTTTCCAGGATCCCCATCTCTTCATCTCCCTGCCCCACCACAGGATCAGTATGTGCAGGCCAGCTCCCAGGCCATAGTAGAGACAGTTGTCTCCTTGGTGGATCTCTGCTAGGTTCGGAGGATTCACGTCCATAAATAGGAGGGAGAGCACTAGTAGGCTTCTCGTGGAGGTGAGCACCTTCTTTGAGAGGCAGCAAGGGTGAGTAGGACTTCCTGAATTTGCAACCGCCTGACTCTGTAATTCCTGGGGCAGTCACAGAACATCTGTCTGGAGGCAGTGGCAGCACCTGGCACTTCACCTCTAGCAACAACAATAGTACATGTCATTGCCACAGCTGCCAGTTAGTGAGACTTGCTTTGGGCCAGGCACCATGCTCAGGGTATAACAAACGTGGCCTCAATCCTAGCAAATACATTTTTTTTTCTGTTTTTATTTTTATTT
>NW_006921654.1:9655820-9657201 GCF_000298275.1 Orycteropus afer afer
CTTCCCTTCAAGGCTCAGGGGTCCAAGATTATCTTCTGTGTCTGTGTTAATTGGTTTCCCTTTTCTTTGTTGAAGAGGGTCTGTGCAGTCCTTCTGCCTAGTCCGCCATCTTGCCGGAACTAGCAAATACATTTTGAGGAAGATGCATTCTTACCCACGTTTCATAAGGTGACAGGAACAAAAACAAGCATTTGCTTGTGTATTCCATTTACTGTTGCTGCTGTAACAGCTCACCATAAATTTGGTTTATGGCTTAAAGCACACATTTCTTATCTTACAGTTCTGGAGGTCAGAAATCTGAAATGGCCTCACTGGGCTGAAACAAGGTGTCAGCAGGGCTGGTTCCTTCCTTCTGGAGGCTCTGGCGGGGGGATCTGTTTCTTTGCCTTTTCCAGGTTCTAGATGCTGCCGTCTTCCATCTTCAAACCAGCAGTGGCAGGGCAAGTCTCATATTGTGTCATTCTGAGGGACTCTTCTGTCTTCTCCTTGTACATTTAGGGGCCCTTTTGATGACACAAGCAGCCCTGGTGTCCAGTGTTAAAGTGCTCAGCTGTTAACCGAAATGTCAACAGTTCAAACCCACCACCCACTCTGTGGGAGAAAGATGTTGCAGTCTGCTTCCATAAAGATTTATAGCCTTGGAAACCCTATGAAGCAGTTCAACTCTGTGGCATAGGGTTGCTGTGAGTCAGATTAACTTAACAGCAACAGGTTTTTGTTTTGTTTTTTGGTATGTGATTACACTGGGCCCACCTGCATGATCCAGGGTAATCACCCTGTTTTTTTAAGGTTAGCTGCTTAGCAACCTTTATTCCCCTTTGCCATGTGTATTAGTTTCCTAAGGCTGCTGTAATGGATTACCACAAACTGAATGGTTTAAAATCATGGTAATTTATTCTTCACAGTTCCAGAGGCTAAAAAGGATACAAAAAATAAAAAAACTAAACTCGCTGTTGTCGAGTTGAATCCGACTCATAGCGACCCATCCTTGGGTTTCCGAGGCAATATCTCTATGGAAATAGATTGCCTGGTGAGCCACCAGCGTTCTGGTTAGCAGTCAAGTGTCTTAGGCACTGCGCCACCAGAGCTCCCTAAAAAGGATCAGTCCCTGTCTTTGCCACCTAGGTGCTCAGATATGTCACTTGGAGCTTATTAGTTCATTCAACAGGTGTTTATTCCCACCTGCCATATACCAGGCATAGTTCTAGAGTCAGGAGATTATACCCAGCAGCAGCCATGTTTCTTGCCACATGGAGGATGTCAATCTGAGAAAATGAAGCCATTAGTTAGAAGCAGAAACAAAGGAATAGTCCTGGCAGTATTTATTTATTTATTTTTAATATTATTTTTAAATGCATTTTATTGAAATATAATTTATGTA
>NW_006921654.1:9657369-9659178 GCF_000298275.1 Orycteropus afer afer
ATTCTGCATTATTCTTTAGTACTGCACAGTATTCCCTTGTGTGTATGTAGCATAGTTTGGTTTTCCATTCTTCTGTTGATGGGCATGTAGGTGGTTTCCATCTTGCTTGTTGTTGTTGTTAGGTGCCATCAAGTTGTCTCTGACTCATAGTGAGTGACCTTATGCACAGCAGAACAAAACACTGCCTGGTCCTGCGCCAGCCCCACTTGCTATATCTGAGCCCATTGTTGTAGCCACTGTGTCAATCCATCTCATTGAGGGCCTTCTACTTTTTCTTTGTCCCTCCACCCTGCCAAGCATGATTACCATCTCCAGGGAATGGTCCCTTCCCACAACATGACCAAAGTAGGTGAGACAAAGTCTGGTCATTCTTGCTTCCGAGGAACATTCCGGCTGCACTTCTTCCAGGATAGACTTGTTAGTTCTTTTAGCAGTCCATGGTACTTTCAGTATTCTTCGCCAACACCACAACTCAAAAGCATTGACTCTTCTTCAGTCTTCCTTTTTCATTGTCCAGTTCTCACATGCATATGAGGTGATTGAAAATGTCATGGCTTGTGTCAAGTGCACTTTAGCCTCCAAGGAGACATCTTTGTTCTTCAGCACTTGAAAGAGGTCCCTTGCAGCAGATTTGCCCAGTGCTATATGTCGTCTGATGTCTTGACTGTTGCTTCCACTGGTGTTGACTGTAGAACCAAGTGATAGGAAGTCTTTGACAACTTCAGTCTTTTCTCCATTTATCACGATGCTACTTATGGGTCTCGTTGTGAGGATTTTTGTTTTCTTTGTGTTGAGGTGTAATCCATACTGCAGACTGTAGTCTTCAATCTTCATCAGTAAGTGTTGCAAGTCTTCCTCACTTCCAGTGAGCAAAGTTGTGTTGTCAGCATATCACAGGTTGTTAATGATTCTTCCTCCAATCCTGATGCCACATTCTTCTTCATATAGTCCAGCTTCTCAGATTATTTGTTCAGCATACAGATTGAATAAGTACGGTGAAAGGATACAATTCTGATGCACTCCCTTCTTGATTTTAAACCATGCAGTGTCCCCTTGCTCTGTTTGAACAACAGCCTCCTGATCTATGTACAAGTTCCTTATGAGCACAATGAAATGTTCTGGAATTCTCTTTCTTCTCAATATTATCCATAATTTGTTAGGAACTACACAATCGAATACCTTTGCGTAGTCAATAAAACAGAAGTAAACATCTTTCTGGTATTCTTTGCTTTCAGCCAAAATCTATCTGACATCAGCAGTAATATCCCTTGTTCCATGTCCTCTTCTGAATCCAGCTTGCATTTCTGGAAGTTCTCTGTCAATATACTGCTGTATAGTGTATAATTCTTGAATTATCTTCAGTAAGGTTTTACTTCCGTGCGATATTAATGATATTGTTTGATAATTTCCACATTCTTTGGGATCACCTTTCTTTGGAATAGGTACAAATATGGATCCTTTCCAGTCAGTTGGGCAGATAGTTGTCTTCCAAATCTCTTGGCATAGTTGAGTGAGTTCCTCTAGTGAGGCATCCATTTATTGAAACATCTCAATGGGTATTCTGTCAATTCCTGGAGCCTTGTTTTTTGCCACTTCCTTCAGTGCAGCTTCAACTTCTTCCTTCAGTACCATTGGTTCTTGAACATATGCCACCTTCTGAAATGGATGAAGATCGACCAATTCTTTTTGGTATGGTGACTCTGTGTATTCCTTCCATCTCCTTTTTTTTTTTTTAATTAGGATTTGGGTGAAGATTTACAGAGTAAATTCACTTTTCATACAGCAGTTCACATATACTTTGTCTCATGT
>NW_006921654.1:9668128-9684658 GCF_000298275.1 Orycteropus afer afer
CCACCTTTGTCTTCACTTTCTCCGTTTGTTCCCCAGCCACCATGTACAGTCCGTGCAGTCCCCCTGGCTGGCAGGGTGGTTTTTTTCCTTCCATCTCCTTTTGATGTGTCCTGAATCATTCAATATATTGCCCATAGAATCTTTCAGTATTGCAACTTGAGGCTTAAATTTCCTCTTCAGTTCTCTCAGCTTGAGAAATGCTGAGTGTTTTCTTCCCTTTCGGCTTTCCAACTCCATGTCTTTGTACATTTCATTATAATAATTGACTGTGTTCTCGAGCTACTCTTTGAAATCTTCTGTTTAGCTCTTTTATCTTGTCATTTCTTCCATTTGCTTTAGCTACTGTCCGTTCAAGGGCAAGTTTCAGAGTCTCTTCTGACATCCATTATGGTCTTTTCTTCCTTTCCTGTCTTTTTAATGACCTTTTGCTTTTTTCATGGAAGATGTTTTTGATGTCATCCCACAGTTCCTCTGGTTTTCAGTCATTGGTGTTCAATGCATCAAATGTAGTCTTTAAATGGTCTCTAAATTCAAGAGGGATATAATCAAGGTCATATTTTGGCTCTCGTGGACTTGTTTTAATTTTCTTCAACTTCAGCTTGAACTTGCAAATGAGCAGTTGATGGTTGGTTCCACCATCAGCTCCTGGCCTTGTTTTTGCTAAAGATATTGAGCTTCTCCATCGCCTCTTGCCAAAGATGTAGTCAATCTGATTCCTGTGTCCTCTATCTGGAGAAGTCCACGTGTACAGCCACCATTTGAAACATTGCCCACTCCTGCACCATCTTCATGATGGTTGGTATGTTTGAGTCCATTATTGCTGCCACTGTGTTTGTCCACCTCATTGTGGGTTTCCCTCCTTTTCATTGATCCTTTACCAAACATGTTGTCCTTTTCTACTGACCACTGTTACTAGTCTCTATATACTATCCCTTATGATCCCCCTGTACTTCAACCATATATTTGTAAAGATACTTTTGTGAACAAATTCTTCTTGATTATATAATTTGAGAGTGCCATCTGGTGCCTATTGAGATCTCTACTGAATTCATTGGTAATGGAAATGGCCCTAGGAAACAGACCCTTGACATTTGGGACCAGGTTATTTTAGAAGAGCAGAGACTACATCCTTGTCAGAGGAAAATGGAACATGGATTATCTGTAGCAGGTGGTTGCATCACAATTCCTGTAATTATCACTGGTGGTAGACTGAGATGATATGCAAGTGGAGGATAAAGCTTTGAGATGTCAAGTGGCTGAGGCACTTAGTTTCTATGGCAACAAAAGTGAACTTAAATATTTTGGAGTCACCTAGCTTCTTATGGGAGCTCTGGTGGTGTAGTGCCTAAGGCATTTGACTGCTAATCAGAAGGCTGGCAGTTCAAACCTACCAGCTACTCCTCAGAAGGAAGATTGGACAATCTACTTCGGTAGAGATACCACCTCAGAAACCCGAGGAGGGTTCACTATGAGCTGGAAATAATTCAGCACAGTGAGTGAGTGAGTTTAGCTTCTACTGGACCTAGAGCACACATAGGGGAAAGGAGAATTTTGAAACTATGGACATACCATTAACCAGAAGACGCCTAGGAGGGCTTTGAAGGAATTTCTCATCTCTTGTGATGACAGGGCACATATGGTTGAGGACCAAACCTAAGTAGAGGTTATAAGGGTTGCATATTTGCAGATCCAGGTCTCTTACAACAAGGTAAGGGCACTGGTAGGGGAAGAATGTGACCATGGGACATACAGTAGGAACATCTGAGTAGACATAAAGAAAATTAAATTCCCAGTTTCCATTGAACTCCCCTTTTCTCCAGAGTTAGACTCTTTTCCCATCCCATTCTATCTGTGGGAATCAGCTCTCTTGTCATAAAACCTTTAAGTGGCTGCATGTGGGTCACATTCTCATTTATAAATGCCAGCCCCTGGCTATTGCACCATCTTCTGTGTTTCCCCTGCACCTCTGTAAACAAGCTCTCCTCAGTAATGTGAATGTGCCATCTGTTTTCTCTTGGAATCCCAACAGATACACCAGTTACCAGGCAGCATATCCAAAATCCTGATTCTCCACCACCCTTTCCCAGTCTTTCTATCTCAGTGATGACACCCACTTTGCACCCAGTTGCTCAAGCCAACAGCCTTGGAGTCCTTCTTGACTCCTGACTTTCTTCTTTATTCATCTTTTTATATTTTCCTTAGCAAGTCTTTCTGATTTTAAAAAATAGATTCAGAATCTGATATTTACTTCCCTGGTCCACGTCATCAGGACTTTTCAACTGTTGTAGTGCATCAGCTGCTTAATTGAGCTCCCTGCTCTTCTCTTGTCTTCTATAGTTTAGTGTCCACACAGGAGCCAGAGTAACTTTAAAATATATCAAATTGTATTACTCCTCAGTGGCTTCCCTTGACACTTACAATAAAATACAAAGTCCTTGTTATCTTGGTCTACAAGACGTCACATGACCTGGTCTCACCTAGTTCTTCAATCTCATTGAAGAATGGTTCATCCCTTTTACTTCACTCTGCTCTAGGCCTAGTGACCTCTTTCTTGAGCAGGCCATGAACTCTTCTCCTAAGAGCCTTTGAATGTGATGTTTCCTCTGTTTGTACTCTTTTCCCCCAGAGAACTGAGGCCCACTCTCTCACTTAAACGACATCTTTTCAGAGAATTCAAAATAACACTCCCGCCTTTTCTGATCCCTTTTCCCTAACTTTTCTTTTTAGAGAATTGATCACTACTTTGCATTATGTATATTTTAATTGATTTGTTTATTGTTTGTCTTCTACTTCAGAATATCAACTCCATGAGGTGTGTAATAAATATTTGTCATTGAATTAAGACAAGGGAATAATACAAGGTGCCCTAGTTATGGCACTCAACTAGACACTAGAAAGCCAGGGGAGGATTCCAAGAGGAAGTGATATTCCCTTTGGTACCACTGTCAAGGGGTCTGTGAGCCACTCATTCAAGGTTTCTGGGGCATACCTAAGGGGGTCCTCCTCATAGGATCCCTGTGTTCCCTGAGTTGTCACAGACTTGCTAATCCACCATACCTATCCCCCATGTCTTTGTCTTTTCACTGTAGAAAGGAGATGGTCAGGAAAATATCTTCATTATTGGCACTTTTGCTTGGAAACAAATCATTGCAGTGGTTTAAACCATTTGAAGTTCTTCTGAGTGACCTGACACCTTGTGGATTTGGCTAGCCTACTCTAGGAACATTCTCATTTTGGCCTTAGGTTCTACATGATGCCATCTAGCCTGGTGAGTTAAAGTTCTGAGCACTGTCTGCTTTGTCAGAACTTACTGGGAGTGGTGGCCCTTGGTAATTTTTCTTTCACTCGGTAAAGTGTTTAAAGTTGGGGCAGTTAATGGGTTTGCTGACAGAAGGTTAATACTCTTGAAAGGATCTTTTGGCCATGGTCCTGGGCCTTGCCTGGGGTGAGCCTGAGAGTCTTGCACAGAACACACTGTGCTCCCCTCCAAAATAGAGAGCTATATGGATTAGCACCTGGCTTTCAGAATGGCAATTTAAGGTTGAAATCTTTGTGTCTGAATATGGTGCTTCTTTAATTCTCTATCTGGTCTCAAGCTTCTGTTTGGAATGGGGGATGTTGGGATCCTGGCCACTGGAGGGATGGGAGCTGGGCAGGATTTTTTCCTCCTGTGGCTTGTGTTTGGAGTTCCAGGAACTGTTAAGCCTGATCATGGGTTCCTGGTACACCTGTGAAGTAGGCAGCAACAAAGGCTGGTGTTCAGGGGAGAGAAAGAAATGGCTAAAATAATCACAAATGCTACCCTATGTTCCCAGTTACTCCAGTCCCTATTGATTGGCATGCTCTCTTTAACCCAGGAGAATCTGAAGGAATCAGTAATGATGGTGGTGTGATTGTCTGTGGGGTTGCTTTCCTCTCTCTCCCTTTGTCCCAGGGAACAAAGCACAGCTAGCTAGCTACTTGTGCTCAGAAAGAACTAAATAGGCTCATTAAAAAGGACTAAGTCTTCTTGAAGGCATGACTCTCCCTGCTCCTCTGACCGGAAAGCATGCCTGGGAGATTGGACTCCAGCAAACGTGGGTCTAAGAAGCTGTGCCCAGTCAAGAAAGGCCCAGCTCTGCCCCAGCGTGAATCCTAAACCATGGCAACTGCTCACCCATCACCACCTTACCTCAGAGGCTTTGCCCTAAAGGCATAGATAGAGTGGCATGTGTCTTGGATGGGCAGGGGTGAAACCTACACACTGGGTGGTGGACACTGGCTGAAGACCAGGCATGAAATAACGTCCTGGTCTCCCAGCCTGTTGGGACAGTGTTTAGTGGAAAAGAGATACCCTCTTACGCTAGCTTAAGTAAACAGGGATCTGTTGTAGGAGGCACAGGGATGCAGGGAAATCAGTATTAGAAGTGAGCAACATTATATGGGGACCGGGCTGCTGTCAGATGGCTTCCCTCTCTTTCACACATGTACAGTTGCTGTCTGTGTTTCTCTGCCTCCATTCCTCTGTCTCCTCCCGGCTCACTTTCTGCCTTCCTTCCTCTCTGGCTTTTGGTTTCCCATCTGTATTTTTCTCTGCACATCTCCACTATTATCTAACCAAGACACATGCCTTCCATCATCAGTTTGAGCCTCATAGTGCCATCTTAGCCCCAAAAGCCATGTTAACGCCCAGCTTCAATGTCATACTCCTGCCTCACAGCCCCAGGTATCACTCTCAAATTCCAGGAGAATTTTACTGTCCACTCTTGACCCCGTTAGCTATGACAGGGGAGCAGTGTCAGATAGCTGGCTGACGTGCATCATCCAGGTCATGAGTAAGGTGGGTTCCCTCAGAAAGGGGTGTTGCCAGGAAATAAATCAGTCTGGTAGTGTAGCAGATAAGGTATTTGGTTGCTAACCAAAGGGTCACTGGTTTGAACCCACAAGCAACTCTTGGAAGAAAGATGGGAAGTCTGCTTCTGTAAAGATTTACAGCCTTGGAAACCCAATGGGGGTCACTATGATTTGGACTTGTTGGCAGTGAGTATGTCTGATTCAGGTGGCCAGCACCCTTTGGCCCACTCTGGTCTACTGCTCCAGATGGGTTCTGAATATCAGATAGAGAGGGGCATTTCCAGAGATGATTCCAGAATCAGAGCCTGCAGTTGAATCTTAGCCCTACAACTTAGGAGTTGTGTCACCTTGAACAAGTTATTTAATGTGTTTGAACCTTACTTTCTTCATTTGTAAAACAATATCCATCTCATAGGATTGTTGTGGGTTTGAAGGAGGTAAATATGTATCTTGCAGACAGTACATTGTAGCATTAAAAAAAATTAGCTCTTTCTCTGTTTTAGGATCTCAGAGAGCTCTGTAGACTCAAGGCTTAGCTAGCTCCATACCAAAGACAATCTGGTCAGTTGTGGAAGGAGAGAAGTTAAGTTTGTGGTGGTCTAGAACTCCTGGCTGGGGCCCCCCCTGCTTTGTGGAGATCACCTAGTCCCACCATCACCATACCCACTGGTCTCCCTACAATAGAGGGAGGTTGAATGTGGACTCATTCTGCTGAATTCAAACCCTGGCTCTTCCACCAACTGGCCATGGAACCTGGGGCTCATATCACTTGCCACTGAGTTAACTTTGACTCATGGAGACCACACGTGTGTCAGAGTAGACCTGTGCTCCACCGGGTTTTCAATCCTGGTATTTTGGAAGTAGGTTGTCATGCCTTTCTTCTGAGGCACGTCTGGGTAGATTTGAACCTCCAACATTTTGGTTAGTAGCCAACTGGAAAACAGACAAGTGCAGTTAACCATTTGCACCAAGCAAGGACTTCGAAGCTCATACTCAACCTCTCTAATCTTCTTTCCTTATCTGTACCGTGGAGGCAATCACAGCACCTTTCTCAAAAGAGTAACAGAGATACCCTGTGTAAACTGTTTACCACAATACCCACAACCTCAGTCAGCTTTCACTGAATTGGTAACTGTTGCTATAATCTTGGAGATACAGAAACAAACATGGATTAAGAAGTGATTCAGGTTGGTGAAGAGGCAGGCAGTGAATGGGGAGTGAAAGCCATAGTGTCCTGTGGTCCTTTGACTCTGCTGCTAGTGACTCTATCCCAGATGGCTCCCTCCCTCACCCACATGAGAACAGGTCCTCTCTTTGTCAAGAAGAGCTGTTAACTGCAGAGAGAAGTTGACCACTAGACAAACGCTGGGTGAGCTTCCATAGCAGAACTTTATCATTTTATTGTCTGTAAACTCTTAACTTGGTAAACAAGAAGACAAGAAACCAAAAGAGAAGAGGAGCACAGCGAATAAAGAAGGCAAGGCAGGGCACGTGCCCCCTGCAAACAGGAACTCTGAGAGACAGCTACACCATTAGCAAGGTGGTGGATGGAACTGGAAAGTTTGTGGTGGGAAGAGGCAAGGGAGAAGGGTGGAGGAGGGCGAGAAGGAAGAGTCCACTCTGTTGGACATAGAAGCCAAAATCATAGAGTGAATGAGCTCATGCATCACAGCAAAGAAGGCTGAGGAGCCTCCACCCGTGCCCCACCCACTTTCCGTGCACTGGGTCATCCAGACTGCAGGCCAAGCAGTGTGTCTGGTCAGGATCAGGTTAGAGGGGCTCAAAGGAGGTGCACACTGGCCCATCTTCCATCTCTCCTTTCCTGCTCTGCTGGCTAGTGTGGGTGGGTTGCAGGGGGCAGGGATGCTCATGATCTCTGGGTGTGGGTACAGTGTTAGGGCAGCAGGAGAAGGATTTGGGGAGGTGGAGAAGCAGCCCCTGTCCCGCCTTTACATGGGGGGCTCACTGCAGAGCACAATCTCCAGGTCCTTGCGGTAAAGCTTCCCCGCCTCGGCCAAGGACATGACACTCTTCCTGTAGCTGGTGAGCTGTTGGATGTTCATTTCCTAGGAGATACAGGGAGAGGTAAGAGCAGGGTCAGTGGATGGCCCAGCAACATGTTCAGACACCTGCCTGAACCACCCTTTCCTCCCACCTCAGTGTACATGGTTTAGAGTGATACAGGGCATGGGCCTTGTGTCAGACAGACTGGGTTAAACTCTGTCTCCGTCACATACTAGCTGTGTTGCCTTGGGCAAAATAGTCAACCTGTCTTAGACTCAGCTGCTTCACCTATAAAATGGACACAATAATAGTACCTCCTTATTGGTCTTACAGGTGCTCTGGTGGTGTAGTGCCAACGCATTTGACTGCTAACCAGAAGGCTGGTGGTTCAAATTCATCAGCCATTCCTTGGAAGGAAGGTTGGGCAATCTACCTCCATAGTGATAATGCTTTGGACACCCATGAAGGGGTTGCTGTGAGTCGGATCCGACTCAACGGCAGTGTGTTTGGTTTGCTTTAGTGGTTTTATGAAAGAGCTCTGGTGGCATAGTGGGTAAGGCATTTGGCTGCTAACCACAGGTCGATGGTTCAAACCCATCAGCTAGTCCATGGGAGGAAGATGAGGCAATCCATTTCTGTAAAGATTTACAGCCTTGAAAACCCAGTGGAGGCACTGTGAGTCAGAATCTACTTGATTGGCAATGGGTTAATGGCATTATGAGGAATGGATGAGGAAATGATGTTAGCACAATGCCTAACACATAACAAGCATTCTAAAAACAGGAGCTTGGAAGGAAGATTGGGAAATCTTATTTCCATAGTGATACTGCCTCGGAAACCCAAGGAGGAGTCACTATGAGTCGGATCCAACTCGATGGCAGTGAGTATGGTTTTTTGGTATTGTGAAGATAGTCATTATCAGCGCATAACTTGTGTAAATTCCTGTACCTCATTTGGTCTCATTATTGAAAGCCAAATCGGGTCCCTGAAGGTGATGAAGAGAGTGCCAGAGAAGCTCCTTGGTCTACTGTTCCCTAAGCCTCATCTGTTTAAACAAGGAATTCTAAATGCTGTCTCCACTGGCAACAAAAGCTCATCAGCCCACTTCTTGCTCACTGGCTTCCTGTGGCCTTCAGAGGGCGGATACACTAAGACAGGTGACCCTGTCTTAGTGGCATGAACAATATGCCCAGATCTCATTTTAAAATGGAGGCCAATATTAGACAGAATACTAACACCTGATATGCCTTATGTTAAACATACTCACAATAATTGCTTTGGATGTAAATAGTAAGTCTGAAATATAGAAAAGTCACTTAAACAACTGTCTTTTTCCCCTTCTTTCTCCCTTCATTCCTTCCTTCCCTCCTTGTCTCCTTCCCTCCTCTCTCCTTTTCTTCTCACCTCTTTGTATATTGAAGACCTTGACAGAATATGTACTCAGTATCTGAAGGATCATTTTTTAAAACACTTCCCCTTCTAGGGCGATGGGTCATTATCCCCATGCTGCTAATAGGCCAACTGAGGTATAAAGACTAAGGTATTCACTGAAGGACTGGTCCAGCTCATAGCCATCAATATTGTTAGTCCCCTGAGTCCTGAAGTCTACCACGTAATCTGCCTAGCTCACCTGTCCTCAGTCAGTGCTCACAGGCGACTTTTTCTCTTTGCTTTGAGACACCCCCTCACACTACATCTCACTTACCGACTTATCCTCACTTACTCACTACATTGTTATCTGACATTTTGCATATATGATAGTGGTAAAAATTGCCCATCTGACTGTCTCGCGCATTGGCATGCGTCTAGCAGCAGTGAATGCTGAGGTGCGACATGAGAGTAACGCTGGCTGTAATGGTTAAGGTTATATGTTGACTTGGCTGGGCCACGATTCTCAGTGGTTTGATAGTTAGGTAATTACGTAATTTGGCAGTTATGTAACATGTGGTCATCTTCCATTTTTTCTTAAGGCTGATTTTTGCACAATGACCTGGTCTTTGGAACGTAACCATGTCAATAAGTGAGGAGTGGGTATACTAATTTCAGGTTTTGTGCTGCCATCCACTCCAAGTGCATTTTGCAAACATCCTTGTGGGGCATCTTTCAGGTCAATTAGCATATTTTTCTTCCTAGTTTGCCCTGCACCAATTAGGAATCAAGAAAGGGGGACCCCATGTATCAGCCTCTAGCTTGCAAAAACTCTCCAGAGTGTAGCCAGGAAGCAAGAGGCTTAGTAACCTAAGAGAGAGGGCTGCTTACTTTCTATGTCTAGAAGTTTTGCTTGAAGCTGGGGAAGGCTTTAGTGAGTTGCAGTTGCCTCAGGAGTGATAAGAAATATTGACATCTGATCCCATCAGCCTGTCCTTCCCGGGGCCTTAAACTTTAATCTGCAGCAGGAACCTTATCCGTCTACACAGACACAACCAAAATGGAACGTGCATCTGCCACATGGGTTCACCATTCCCAACACAGGTATTGTTATTTACAGACATGCAGCTCTCTCTTTCTCCTGATTCATCCTCTCAATTCCCAGGTGCCAAATTTGGAGCCTGGTGCAGATGGGCTCCCAAGTAAACAAACTTTATTAATATCCTGTTTTCTAACCTTCATAGCTGCTTAAAGTCCCAGTACCTGAACCATTACTTTTGTTTCCACATCTGGAGTCAAGCTGTACAGCTACATGAGTTGTCCTTTGTGTTAAGCAAGAAAGACCCTGAATTTATTCAGATCACTCTGGAGATGAAATACTATGCCTTCAGGGTTGATCTGCTTCGGGTGAAGGCAGGGCCATATGAAGACTAACTATGCTCCTCAATGCAATTATAGTTAAAGACATTCTCCATTATGGTGGCTCGCATTCTTTGGACACAAAAGGTGCATAAATAGTTTTCTCCTTGGTACCAGGAAAAATTTTGCCAAGTTCAAACACCGGCAAACGATTTCTTCTTCCTAGGATGTATCTGTTTACGTACAGTTTATTTTCTGCCTCTTTCAAAAAAGCAATTTTAGGTAACATAAAGGAAAAATAAATCTAGGGTAAAATAAGTGGAGGATGACACTTAGGATAACATAAAGAGATCAGAAAGCACTTGGAAAGGGAGACAGATAGACCTAGAGGCTGCAATGAAGTTATTCCTGAAATTAAGCATTAAATTTAGCTCATGTCTGGGATCCAAGGCAATTAGGCAATGCAAGGAATTATAGAGCTTTCATCATCTATTTAAAGAAAGCAGATAAAACCATTTGCTGAGACATTTTCCAGGAGTGAAGGAAGTTGGCTGCAAAGACTTGTCTCTTGGTTCCTGTCCCACCCTAACCCTAGTGCACCAAGATGAGCCCATTGGGGAGGACATCAAAGGCAACACAAGGAGCAAAGTTATAATGTTCAGTCCTCCATGTTTACCTGGAGGGAAACAAACGTTTCGGTGGCTCCTTTTAACCTTCTCCAGCTCTAGATTGTAAGGAGCTCTGGTGGCATAATGCCTAAGGTATTTGACTGCTAATCAGAAGGTTGGTGGTTCAAACCCTCCAGCCACCCTGTGGAAGGAAGACGGGGCAATCTACTTCTGTAAAGATTTACTGCTTATCACCTTGGAAACCCAAAGGAGGTCACTATGAGTCGGAATCAACTCAATGGCAGTTCTAGATTGTGCAGTTAGCCAATTTGGAATAGCCCTCCCCTCCCACTGGCCCCCTGCCCTCCAAAATCTCTCCTTGTAGAGAAAGTCTTTTTTTGTTGGTACTTTGGCTGATGATTCCACAACATGCACCATGTCAAAATCGCCACTGTCTCATGGCTGGTGAGAGGGGAGCGCGCTGCAACTCCAGGGCGTCCCTGTCCACTCCTCCCTTCCCTGGAGACTTCACCCAGGCCCCTGGGTCTGGTGGCTCACCTTCTTGTTTTTCTCATACAGATCCTTCAAAAGAGCATCCAGCTCATTCTCATCGATGTAGCCACTTCCGTCCTGTGATGGGAGCAGAGAAACAAACCTTTCTGAAACAGTCTCAGTAACCCCGACCTCACTCCTTGATTCCACTGCCTCCCAAAAATCAAGCCAAAACCCACTGCCCTCGAGTCAATTCTGACTCACAGTGACCCTATAGGACCAAGGAGAACTGCCCCCTAAGGTTTCCAAAGCTGTAAATCTTTCAGAAGCAGACTGCCCACATCTTTTCTCCTGCAAAGTGGCTAGTGGGCTCGAACCGCTGACCTTTCAATTAGCAGCTGAGTGTCTAACCACTGCACCACCAGGGGGTCCTTCCACCCATCCCAAGGGGGCCTAAATGTCCAACCTTCCCATTACTGTGTCCAAGAGAAGGTATTCAGACTTTGTAGTGTCATAATAATGCATCAGCTCTTTCTATACTGACTGACACAGGAACAGGACAAACTGTTCTTTTGGTAGCCTCTAGTTTTGGTGTCTTTCACTTGCATTGAAAATGTGAATGATATTAGCCAACTGTCTGAATGCCACATCCAAAGTAAAATGTCAAGGTCAACACAGGGGCTTTTTAAAGTTTACCCCCAACCCTTTGGTTATAAATAACATCTCCCACCCTAAGAGTTATATGGGTAGGGATGGGTATGGAAGGGGTGGATGTGGAGGTAAGGAAGTCAGCTTACACCCAACCTCCCAGAAAAATAACTGGCTCTAGTGCAAAATTTCACTCACTGCCATTGAGTCAGTTGCTCTGGTGGTTTGGCGCCTAAGGCATTTGACTGCTAACCAGAAGGCTGGCAGTTCAAACCTACCACCAGCCACTCCTCAGAAGGAAGACTGGGCAATCTACTTCCTCAGTGATACTGCCTCGGAAATCCAAGGAGGGGTCGCTATGAGTCGGATCCAACTTGATGGCAGTAAGTTTAGTTTGTTGGTTTTGAGTGCAAAAGTTATGACAGGTACCAGGGGAGCAGCACTGAGCATCTCCATCTTTCTGCTCCAAACAACGTAATCACACCCTGGTTCTCAGTATGACTATCTTCCTCTTCTGCCAACTATTCTTTGCTGCATTTTTTTCAAAATCCAAAACCTTAGGCTCCATAGGTGATGGGATCATAAATGACATTTATCTTTTTCCATAACATAAGATACATCAGGAAAGGGACAGGAAGAAACGATGTGGCCCAGGCTGCCCCTTTGACCACTGGTCTCTTTCTGCTGATGGAAGTGACTCATTCTGGCTGAGGGCTCCCCTGTCTTGAAGCCTCCAGCATTTCCAATCTGCACTGCCTTTGAGCTCTTACCTTGTCATAAAATGTGAAGATCGCGTTGAACTCCTCTGAGGTCAGCTTCATGCCCTATAAGGATTGAGACAGTTAAGAGAGAGAGAAAGCCTTGAATGTGTTTATGATTATGGTGGATTTGGGGGTGTGTGGAAGGGCAAAGCTCAATGGTGAGGGGAAGGGAAGAACAAGAGGAAAGCACAGCAGGTCTTTTACCTGAAATTTAAGCAGGAAGTTTTCCTGAACGGGCAAGAGTCTGAAAAGGAAATGGTAGAGCAGAGATTAGAAGGCAGAGCGTAGGCAAGAGCAGCTTGGACCTGGTGAGGATGCAGAGGGAGCCTCTGTTAGTTACCCAGAGCTCTCGAGCACTTAATCAGGATTTCGTGGAAAGTTCATAAAAGAGAGAAACAGATAAACTGAGGTGTTGATGTTCACAGTTCTTTCTAACTTTGCCTTGAGTTTTTTGACACCTGACCTGTTAGCCTACTCATTGATCTCAGAGATGGGGACAGTAGCACAGGAATGATAGCAGGAATCTTATTAAAAGTGACACTGGGGGTGTGGGCGGATGCTTACCGGGACATCTCCGAGAGGCCCAATTTGCCATCCCCATTCAAGTCAAACATCCTTAGCTGTTGGGGACACAAAGAGGTGTGAGTTATTTGCTTTGAACTTGCATGTGGGGTCTTGACCTGCCACCCCCTTAGTGGAGAGGAGAGGAAGGAGGACAGGAAGAGAGTTCTCATGGGCTCCTCTGAGGTCACCTGGAGGCCAGGGACCACCCAGAGAAGGAGCAGCAGAGGCACAGAGCAGGTCAGCACCAATGTCCTACCCTCTCAAAATTCATCTTCTCCTGGAGCTACAAAGATTGTCTTGGAACTAGATGCTCCCCAGTCTCACACTGGCCTGGGAGTCAGCTCAGTGGGGGTCTCAAAGAGGAGGGATGTGGGGCCATGAACTGCCACCCTTCTTTGCCTTGCTAGCTGCCACCATAAGTCACCTGCACCCCTGGGGAGGGGGGGGGGAACTCTGTCCACTCACTATGGTCTGGGTGTACTCTTGGAGCTTAGGTTCGTCATAGGGCCGGTTTGCCTTCTTCAGCAGGTCTGACAGGAATCCCTGGAATATGAAAGGCCTCTTTCAGAGCTCCCGAATCCTTCATGCTTTCTACAGTCACTTATTTTCTGAGGTTTACACCAGTACGGCTCATAATTCCCTAACCGCTTGATCCCTGTGGAGTGAACTTGAAGCCCCAGAAGTGGCTCTGGGTTCAACTTCACCCCACTAGTAGAGACTGACTCTGCCTCCTCATAAACATAGCACAGAGGGTTAGAGTTAAGCAGTGTCTAAGGGTCACTGGTTGGTCGAAGAATTTGAGGGTAGATATATGTACAAGTTAGAAGATCCGCAAACTACAATTAGCCGGAAATGCTCAAGCGTGCCTGTCCTAGGCACTGATGTGCAAGGGTGTTGTTTGGGTGGACTCCATGGCCCTATAGCTCCATGCTACAGATTTCACATGGCTGCCCTGAAGAAGTTAAACAGTCCAGAGCCAGGCTTGGGAGTTCTGAACAGATTGCAAACCCCTATTTCTAACCCAACTTCTCCCCCCTCCCCAGGTTCCTTAAACCCACTGCCGCTCTGGCTTTAGTCCCATTCTCCATGCCCTCCACATCCTTCTCAAGACCCATCTTACCTTGAGCTCATTGGCTTCGATATAGCCACTCCTGTCTGTGTCGTACTTCCGCCAAGCCTGCAATGGAAATGTCAACCTTTTTGCAAAGATGTATCAGCACCTGTACTCCTCCCTTGGATTCAAGAATTAGAGAGGGGTGGAGAATGCAGAGAGGGTCTGATCCAGCCCCTTCATGTCACAAATGAGGAAATGATGTTAAGCGTCTTGGCCAAAGTCACAAAGAGGAGGAGGAAAACTGCTGGGACTGGCGTCCAGGCCTCCCTAATGCAAACTTGCTCCAGGTGTGTGTTTCTTTTGGATCATCTCGTCACCAGGGGTGAGATTTTCTAAAGTACAGCTTCCGCCAGGTCTAGAACAAGGATCTAGTGTCTCTGACTTTTGCTGTGGGTAAATGGAGTGTCCTTTCATTGCTCGAAACTTCTGTTACTCTTGGGGGGTGGGGCTAGGAGGCAAGGGGAAGGAATGGGCTTTGGTTACTCTTCACTCTACCCCCTCCTTCATCCTGTTGCATATAGCAGCCACGTCTGGGGGTGAGACAGAACTGGTAGTATAATCAGATTTTTAGACTATCCCAAAGATACTTAACAACCTCTCCACTTCTAATAAAAAACATCCCATCTCCAGTTTCCCACTTTTAGTCTGTAAGGCTCAAGGGAGCTGACCCATCTCCGGAGACAGACATGTAGCATAGTGACCAGTCAGGTTCCTTCCTAGATCCCACTCACTGGTTCTGGGCCCTGATCAGAGTCCCAGTTATTGGCACATGTGTTTGATCTCTGTGAGGAACCAGAGCACAGACTGACCACGGCATCTGGAGGGTCAGAGAGAAGTAGAGCTTCAGGAGGTGATATGGTTCTGACTTCCTCCTTGCTCTCTATCTTGGCTGTCTGAGTGAGAGCAGGTAATCCACAGGAATTGCGAATAGTTGCAGTAGTTTAAAAATGTCCACAAATGCTCCAGCACACCTCTCTTCTCTGGGTGGCATCTCATTCCCCTCTCCTTACATGTGGGCTGGGCTTAGGAGCTCATTTCTAACGAACAGAATGTGGCAGATGTGACAGTGTGTCCCTTCTGAGGCTAAGTCATAAACGGCATTGCAGGTTCCTTCTTGCTCTCTCTTGTATCACTCTCTTTGGAGGAAGCCAACTGCCATGTTGTGAGAATGCCCAAGCAGCCTATGGAAAGGCCTATAGGGGGAGCAACTGAGCTCTCCTGTCAACAGCCAGCAACAAACTTGGCTCTTTTGCCAACAGCTGTGTGAGGGAGCCATTCTGGAAGTGTGTCTTTCCAGCCCCAGTCAAGCCTTCAGATGACTGTAGACCAGCTGACATCTTAACTGCAACCTCACGAGAGACCCTGAGCCAAAGCTGTTCCTGAATTCCTGACAGGCAGACACTGTGAGGAAATAATTGTGTGTTTATTTATTATTTATTTAGCTTTATGCTGCTAAATTTGGTGTGGCCTTTTTATGCAGCATTAAGTGAAAATTACAATGGTTCTGAGAAAACATGGTCCTCTATACAACTGGTAGCATAGTGCCTAAGGCACTTGACTGCGGACCAGAAGGCTGGCGGTTCAAACCCACCAGCCACTCCTCGGAAGGAAGATGGGGCAATCTACTTCTGTAGTGATACCACCTCGGAAACCCAAGGAGGGTTCGCTATGAGTTAGGTTGACTCGACGGCACATGACAACAACAACAACTATACAACTACCTTGAAACCTCAGCTACTTACCAAAACCATTTGATAGAGAGAAGGGAATGCCATGGGGCAGGGGGCTGCCTATATCCATGGCAACAAGGCCCTGGGGGACTTTGTTCCCAACTCTTTGGTCTATTTTGGTGACTAATCATATTCCTTAGATTTTCTTACAAGATTTTTCCCTTGACTTTTTTGCCCAAACTGTACACCTGGACCCCAGCCCCATTTAAATTTTTGAGTCAGCAAGCACTACTCCTTTTCCTGTCTTTTATTCCCTTCCTCCTCCACTTCACACCACATCCCTGTTCTATTGCTGGGAGAGTAAGTTTGTGGCCATTTTAGGATCTTTCTTCCATAACAGCTAACAAGACTGTAGAATGCTCTTAGTGTCAAGGGCTTAGGAAACCTGGTCCTAATTTCCTTTGAGTTATGGGACAAGAGAAAGTTCTAGCAAAGTGTAGGCAAATACCAAATGCAGATGGTATTTGATTAGTTGAGTGTCTTTTCTCCAGTGGAAAAAAAATGCCTTGAGTTCTATCACAATACTCCTTCCTTTGTCCAGAAAGCATAGCCTGAGAAGTACCAAGCATTGGGAGAGAGATGTGCAGGTTTCCAAATAGGACTTCAACTACCTGCATGAATCTAGTTCATTAGAACTTAGTTCATCGAAGTTGAGTCCTGAATGGGAAAGAAGCAGACACCCCCCACTTTGCCTGAAAAAAGCATAACCAAATGGACCCCTGTCCTTGTCCAGAGCAAAACATCTGGCTGCCTCCCTCACTGAGTGGGGTCACTTCCAACAGGCCTCCCTCCCCCCAGGCTGGCTCTAGGCTCTTCCACTAGGTTTCTCCAGCCCTTCAGCACTTTGTGCTCGCCACCTCTGGGTCATTATTCTCTTCCATTCAAGGAAATGAGTTCAAGAGACTGGGCTTTTTGAAATCCCAGAGAAGTCCTGAGGCTTCACTAAAATTAGAAATTAAAATGTCGGCTGAGAAGTGGGATGGGAGAATCTGAGAGCAGGCTTTCAGGGCTGCTGAGGGACTGTTTCATGTTTTCAGCTGAAAAAAAAA
>NW_006921654.1:9685414-9708130 GCF_000298275.1 Orycteropus afer afer
GCTAGATGGGGATGGGGAGGGTAAAGAGGGAGGAGGGGAGGGAACAGGGGAGATGTTGGGGAGGAGAAGAGAGGAGGGAAGAGGAAAGGAGAGAGGAGGATGGAGAGAGAAGTGGGGGGAAGAGGAGGGGGAAGGAGAGGGAAAGGGGAAAGGGAAAAATTCAATCAACTAGATTGAGATGGGAGGGGAAAGAGAAGAGGGGGGAAGACAGGCAGAGGCAGGGGCAGAGAGTGGGACAGCGCTGTTCTTTGTCCCTCTTTAAGCATCTTGGCCCCTGCAGGCTGTCGTCACCCCCATTTTCCAGACCAGCCATGGAACAGATTGTCAGTCTTTGGCTGCCTCATTGTCAGGAATGTCACTCCCCTTTTCTATAGACAGAACAACTGACACAGTAGAACGCTGCCAAGTTATAAGGATCTGCAAGACGCCCCTCTCCCCCCAGAGGCAAGAGAAGAACCAAGAACACATTCAAGAATATCAATTACCAGCTTCTTGAATCATGCCATCTTATAAGAAACTGGAGAAAATCCTTTAAAACACCATAAAATTAAATCCATATCTGATGCTTAGTTGTCATTTAAAGACAGACTCTTCTGTCCTGAGAAATGGCTATTGCTAAGCGACTTTCTGTCCATGAAGGAAAACTCACTGCCATGTGGGTTTCTGGGCTAGCAGGAAGTCAGGGAAAGGGGCTTACCGTGGCTAGAAAAGAATTTAGCACAACGGGATGACAGTACCAGTCACATGTAAGGCCAGCCGTTATTTATCACAGCAGGCAGTGTGTGTGGTGGGTGTGGGCTGAGTTTCACTCTGAGGGACACACACCAGACAGCTAAGAAGAGTCCCAGAAATGTAGCAAGAAATAATTGGTAGTATACTTGACATCAGGATTAACTTGTTTGGTTGAGCCATATGAAACTGCCATATTTTATAAGTCCAAAATGGTTAAATATAGGCAACTTCATATGGTTCAATCTAACACTACCTGGTTGAAGTAGGACGTGGTGATTTTTACTCAAAAGACTCTTAAAATTGGATGTGATATTTCACATGAAGATCAAAAAAAATTTGTATTGCAAGGATAGTGCTGCTCATTGTAAAGGGGGGACACTGCGGCCCAGACCACATTCAGAGATCAAGCCTGGAAGATAATGGAAACTGGAATTCTCCCTGGGCATTCCCAGCGTTAGGATGGTGCATTATTCCTTCTTTTCTTTATGGTAGTGTGGTCAAGGAAAATGTGGTGTTGGCAGAACTCTGGCCAACCTTGAGCATTTTCTCCAAGCGTATTCCTTGGAACTGATTTTGAGGGACGTGGATGTTATTAAGAAGTCCCTAGGTGACTGCTAACCAGAAGGCTGGCGGTTCAAACCCACCAGCCACTCCTCAGAAGGAAGGGTGGGCATTCTACTTCTGTAGTAGTACTGCCTTGGAAACCCAAGGAGGGGTTGGCATGAGTCGGGTCCGACTAGACCGCACATAACAACAACAAAGATGGTCTATGTGGTAAATGCACCTGACTGATAACCAAAAGGTTGGGGGTTAGAGTCTAACCAGAGGTGCCTGAAGAAAGGCCTGGCAATCTATTTCCAAAACAATAGCCATTGAAAACCCTACAGAGCACAATCCTATGTGATATACATGGGATCATCATGAGTTGGAATTGACTGGGTAGAAATTTGTAATGCTCTTGAATGAGAAGAAAAGTAGGGAGATACTGGAGACAGACCAAATGGAACAGGTTTCTTTACTACACGGTTTCTCAGAGCCTGTAACAGACAAATGTCTAGGACAGAGCCCCACAAGGGAGATAGCGTGTGAAGAGCATTTCCCTTGTACTCAACTCAAGCTTCCTTCTCCTCTTACTCCCCACACTTTGATGTGCGCACAGATCACCTGGGCTCTTGTTAAAATGCAGATTCTGATGCAGGTCAGGAATTCTGTTTCTAGCCTTCCAGATCATAATGCTGCTGGTTCACAGGCCAGACCTGGAGTAGCAGAGTTCTAAGGGGTTAGTTAGCATCTCCCAGGGACCACCGCCAGGCATTAGGGTGAGGCTGGCTGTGAACATGGGAGGAAGGCAGTCCCCAAATGCAGAAGAAAGCAGCATCTTGGCCTCACCTCCATAAACTCGGCACTGGAGCCCACGTGCTGCCTGAAGCACAGAAGAAAGCTCTCCTCGGTTGGCAGGATCTGCGCCAGCTGTGGGGATACAGAGACACTGTCAGTACCTGCCAGGGAGCAGATCAGAGCTTCCTGTAGGAAGGATGGTAACATGGCCATGGAGAGGCTGTGTGGCAGGATGTGTCACATATGCTGTACATACATGTATGTGTGTATATGTGTATATGTTCTCACACATGCACGCACACACTTTTTAGTTTTGCCCTCGGAGTGTGAGCGCTCCTGTTCACCAATCTTCGCTCTTTCTACTGTCTCGGACTAGGTTTACCATCCGTTTATAGCCCCTCTTAGACCCTGAAGGCATTTGGGTCTCGTGGCTTCCTCTTCCCTTGGGAAAGATACGCAGAAAAAGCCCCAATTGTTCTCTTTGGTCAGCCTCAGTACTGGTGGACAAGAGGAGAAGTTTTTTTTTCTGTTTTTAAACAAAACAAAACAAAACAAAAAACTCCCTATCAGCCTTCCCCACCCTCCTGTTAACTACTAATCTTTTTTGTCTTGATGGGTTTACCTATTCTAGAGATTTCATATAAGAGAAATCACTTACTTCATTTAGCATTCATGTCATGGGATGTTCATTCATGAGGTGACATGTATCAGAAGCTAATTTCTCTTTTAGCTGAATAACACTACATTGTATGGATATACCATATTTTGTTTATCCATTCTCCATTCATCTGTTGATGGGCAGGCACTTGGGTTATTTCCACCACCTAAAGCTGCAGTGAATACCGGTATACGTGTGTTGGTTTGAGTTTATGCTTTCAATTCTTTGGGGCATATACCTAGAGAGCGTTTTAAGGCACTTCATTTAGACCCCAAGGATGATGCCCGGGGCATGGGAGAGGCACAGGGGACAATTGGCCCTTCCCACACAGCTCTCAACCAGGACAACAGGACTCACCTCTGCCATCTCGATTTTCCCATCTGAGTTCTTGTCATACTTCTGCATGAACTCCTTCATCTTCTCCCCAAGGTTGTCACTCTTTGACATCTGTAGAAAGACAGAGGGGGTAGATTTTACATCTGAGCCATGGGTCTCATACCCTCTTGGCATGGTGGCAGCAGGGGTCATTTTGTGTCTGAGTCTGTGGGCCTGGAACTGGGCTGAGCTGATGCTCTGAGTGATACGGCAACTCTTTCCTAGTCCAGACCAGACCAAATCCAAGTCATCTGTTTCTCAAGGCTCATCACACAATTTCCAAAGGGAAACAGGACACATATGCATGCTTCCTACCATGCACCTCTGCCTCTGAGATGGATTCAACCATAACTCTGTTGGAAGGGTGGGCACTTACTCCCATTTCTCAGATGTGAGAACTGAGGAGCTCCTGCCCTCTACTACAGCAAGGTGAATTGCGCATGTTCTTTAAAGACTAACTGGCAACTCCACAATATTTTTCACTCTGACTTCATGCCAGGGAGAATATGAAGAGGAGTAATTTAATTAGCCCATTCAGTTATTGTGACTAATGTTAAGATAGTAAACTTTAACAGTTCCTTTAGCTCATTGTTGCCTATCTTCAATCTTAGACTCTCTTGAAGTTATAAAACCTTCCCTGGCTTGAGATGAAATTATTTGCATTAAAAAGCTGTTCCTCATCCCCAAGCAAAGATGACTCCACCTTTCCCAGCTGATGCCTTCCTTTCACCTTTCTGGTGACCGCCGGGTGAGCTGTGTGCTTGGCAGGATTGGGCCCTCTCCCACATCTCTTCTATGCTTTATACCATTTGAACTCGTCTCAATTTTGCCAGTATGTATTGATTTACAGTTACTAAGCACCCACAGTGCTGCTGGCATGCTCCTAGGCATTTATCACAAATGTTGGCATGGCATCCTGTTTAATTTTTACAACAGCCTCATGAGGTTATGGTCCCTCCATTTTACACACAAATGGAGGCTAAGATGAAGTGACTTTTTCCTAAGGTCACTCAGTGAGCAGAACCAGGATCTGAACTCATGCCTCATGGTTTCAAGTCCACTGTTCTTTCTACCATGTAACAGTTGCTCTGAGCATCAGTCCTGGATGGTATCTGCCGGGACTGTTGTTGATGCCATCTGAGGAAGGGGATGACTAAGAGAAGGGTTTCAGAATTGAAGCACTTCATAAAAACATGTTCTTTTGCCTACTGAGCCAGGATCAGTTTGGAAGCCTGTGTTTCCGTGATCCAGCCTTCATTATCCTACTCATGAGGGAGGGCAGGGGGCTGCTGATAAACAGACCCATGAATCACCTCAAAGCCTCTTAAGCCCACAGCTCTGACCTCCTCTCGGTGGGGCACACTACCAAGCTGGAGCCCTCACTGGCGCATTTGTGACTCATCTCCCAAACTGCTTCCTGAAGAGCTGCTGTTAACCATGGAGTTGGCCAACAGACACGCAGCAGGGGAGAGGAGAGACCCCCAAAGGACCCACAGGAGCTGGTGGGAGGGAGTGGGTCTGACTGCACGTATTCCAGAGCCAGACACAGGAGTCACAAAGACTAGCTCCAGTTACCTTGGCTTGCCATTATTTCTAATGCCTCCCCCAAAAGGCTTTAGCAAATTTTATAGTATGAGCTTCACAGCGGGGGAAATATCTTCTTTGCCGTTAAGGAGCTGGGGCGTGATCTAGAGTCACTTCAGGCAGGTCAACAAGAACAGTGTGCCCTCCACAGATGAGGGCAGCCAGTACCATCTGGGTCAGACGCCGGTTTAGAACGGTCCTCAATTTTCCTTCAGGCTCTTGCTGAGGATCCCATCTTTGCTGGTCTAGAACAGTGTTTCTCACCTGGGGATGATTTTGCCACTCCCCCAGGGCACTTTTGGCAATGTCTGGACAGTGCTCAAGACAGCCCCTTACCACAAGGAATTATCTACTTCCAAATGCCAATAATTCTGAGGCTGAGAAAGCCTGAGCTGGAATAAAGGCGCTAAAACTAGCCTAGGCGTTCAGTGTTGAGTCATGGCCTTGAGCATTTTGGGAAGGCTGTGGACTCTACCTAGGAAAATTGAGGATTGTTCTAAACCGGCACCTGACTCAGACTTACTTACGTATACAAAGGCACGCTTTACCCTTTTGGGGGTTTGTGAACCCCTGATGCCCATTCTTGACCGTTCTAGGCATCTAAGGATATTGAGGCAAGGCACTGTTTTCAGAGAGTATTCCATTTAAAAAAAGTACTTGTAAATAAAAGAAAAGCTCCAAGTATCAAGACCAATGATGTCAGGCCCACTGATGGGACACTCATCTTGGGACATACAGTGCCTGAAGGTACAGGTAGGGAGGACAGAAATATGTGAACAGTGGGGGGGGGGGGCTGGGCTTACCATCCCAGAGCCTTTTCTTGCCTTCTCCAGCTCTTGAAAGAAGTTTTCTAGTTCTTTGCCTTCAATATACCCATTTCCTGCAAAGGTAACAAAGGGGTGGGAGGAAAGCAGTGAATCATAGAGCTAAGAGTAAAGAGCCATGTGGAGCAGGATGGGGTGGGAAAGCCACGGCCTTGGGGAGAACTTCTCCCCACCAGCATGTGTCAAGGCCAGTCCTGAACTGTGCAGTGCTGTGGATGTAGTTCCCACCCTCAGGGCGTTTGCTTATTTGGAGTATGCACTAACAGGCAAAGGATGCCAGGAGGCACCAGCGTCTGGGACACCCTGGCAGAAGCTGCAAGCTGCAGGGTTTGTCATCACCATCCAGGCAAGCAGTAGGTCACACAGGAGACAGGTCGTCAGCTTTGGTAGAGGTTTGTCAGCAGGTGGCAGGCTCTGGTTCCAGGGTGAATGCAGTCAGAGGCAGAACTTGGGTCCCCAGAGTAGGAAGGAAGCATGAAAAGAGAAAGGCAGGACTTCTGTCCTGTGGGGTGGGGGCACCAGAGAGACTTGGTCACAGAGATCAAGCAACAGCGAGGCAACCTCAATGCAGACCCTGATTCTGCTGCGCTCACCAGCTGTGTGACTCTAAAAAAAACACCAAACCCATTGCCTTTGCATTGATTCATAGGACAAAGTAGAATTGCCCCATAGGGTTTCCAAGGCTATAAATCTTTACAGGAGCAGACTGCCACATCTTTCCCCTGTGGAGTGAAGTGGCTGTGGGTTCAAACCTCCGACCTTTCAGTTAGCAGCCAAATGCTTAACCATTGTGCCATCAGGCACACCTGTGTGAATGTAGGGAAGTTATTTAACCCATCTGAGTCTGTGTTTCCTCAACTGCAAAACTAGGGTGATAACAGTCCCTCACAGGGTTGTGATAGTGGGCGGTGGTTCAGTGGTAGAATTGTTGCCTTCCACATGATCTGGGTGAAATGTCACAAAGCAGATTCGTTTGACATTCAGTAGTTCATGCACATTTTGTTTTGTGACACTAATTACACTCCCTGCAGTGTAACAGTTCTCCTCCCACTTCCTCCCTGTGGTTACTCTTTCACTGAGTCCTTCTTGCCTATGCATTTCTGCTTCCTTACCCTTCTCCCTGTGCAAATGATCTCCCATGGTTGATTGCTCTAAGGAGTGCATCTCCCTGGTGTAGGTGTTCTGCTAGTAGGCCTATTGTTTGGCTGAGAGTTAAGCCAGAGGAGTGAGTTCAATACCAGGCCTGAAGGGCAATTCGGGACCATAGTCTTGGGGGCTCCACTAGTCTCTACCCAACCAGTAAACCTGGGCTTTTTTTTTTTTCAATTTTGTTCCACATTTTTCTTCTACTCTATCCAGGATCTCCAATTCTGATCCCTTTCC
Source organism: Orycteropus afer afer (assembly GCF_000298275.1). Taxonomy (NCBI): domain Eukaryota; kingdom Metazoa; phylum Chordata; class Mammalia; order Tubulidentata; family Orycteropodidae; genus Orycteropus; species Orycteropus afer. The sequence goes on from NW_006921654.1 coordinate 9,692,309, forward strand.
AAGTCTGTAGCAGTGGTAGCTGGGCACCATCTAGTTGTTCTGGTGTCAGGTCCATTAGTCCTTTGGACTGTTTCCATTCCATGTGTCTTTAATTTTTTTCACTCTTCTTTGCTCCTGATGAGGAGGGACCAACAGTTGCATCTTAGACGACCGCTTGCAGGGTTTGATTTCTGCCCAGTGCACCTCACGCACAGCCATTGCCTATCTGCCAGTGGAGGCTTGCATGCTGGTCCGATGCTGAGCAGGCGGCAGTGGAGCTTCCAGACTAAGACAGACTAGGAAGAAAGCCCTGGCAATCTACTTCTGACAGTCAGCCAGTGAGAATCCTATGGATCACCAACAGTACTATCTCATTGTGTATGGGGTTGCCGTGAGTCAGGGGCCACCTGGACAGCACACAGTACCCAACTGGGGGCTCATAATAACTAAAACCAAACCTGTTGCCATCAAGTTGATTCTGACTCATAGCAACCCTATGTTGTTGTTGTGTGCTGTCGAGTCAGACCCGACTCATAGCGACCCCTCCTTGGGTTTCCGAGGCAGTATCACTGCAGAAGCAGATTGCCCAACCTTCCTTCTGAGAAGTGGCTGGTGGGTTTGAGCCACCAGCCTTCTGGTTAGCACTCAAGTGCCTGAGGCACTATGCTACCAGAGCTCCCAGCAACCCTATAGGACACAGTAAAACTGCCCATAGGGTTTCCAAGGCTGTAAATCTTTACAGAAACAGAGTGCCTCATCTTTCTCCTGTAACGGCTTATAATAGTATGCTATAAATGTTGTTGTGGTTTGAGTTCAATTGCCGGAACCTATGTATAAGATGGGACTGAATCTGGGGGAAAAGGCAAAGCCAAAGCCTGAACTGCAATAAGAGTAAGTCCCCTGGGTTATGAATGTCCAACTTACAGACAACCTGTACTTTAATGTTATATAAATTTGCCCTTACTTTGAAATAACTGAAGGAACTGTGACAGTGCAGTGCATTTGGCTACTAACCAGAAGGTTGGCAGTTTGAACCCACCAGCCGCCCTGTGGGAGAAAGATGGGGTAGTCTGCTTCCATAAAGATTTATAGCCTTTTCATAGCATACTACACAAAAACACTATTCTACATGCTACTTTGGTGAGTAGCAACTGGGGTCTTAAAAGCTTGCAAGCAGACATCCAGATACAACAATGGATCTCTCCTCGAACAGAGCAAAGAAAAAAAAAGAAAACCAAAGACACATGGAAAAAATTAGTCCAGAGGACTGGTAGACCATGCGATCCTCAGTCTGTATAACCATGAGACCAGAAGAACTAGATGGTGCCTGGTTACCACTGTCAACCACTTGGAGGGTGATCGGTGCAAAAGACCCTGGATAGAGTGGGAAAACAATGTGGAACAGAACTCAAAATCATAAAAGAAGACCAGGTTTGGTGATCTGATAGAGCCCAGTGAGAACCCTGAGACTATGGCCCCGAGTTACCCTTCAGGTCTGGAACTGAACTCATTCTTGTGGCTTCCAACCAAACAACAGACAGGCATATGGGGTGAGAACATTTACATTAGGTAGATACAGTCCTTGGAGTGATCAACTGTAGGAGAACCAAAGGGCAGTGTTTGCACAGGGAGCCAGCTTGAGGGGCGGGAGTGCTTGGGAGGGAAGGACACAGGGAAGAGGTAACTACAGAGAGGAAGCAGGAAGAACTGTTACATTGTGGGGAATTGCAGTCAATATCATGAAACAAAATGTGTATGAACTGCTATATGGAAAATGAATTTACTCTGTAAATTTTCACCCAAATCACACACACACACACAGACACACACACAAAAGATTTACAGCCTTGGAAACCCTATGCGGCAGTTCTACTCTGGCCTATAACGTTACTGTGAGTCGGAATTGACTCAGTGGCAGTGGTTTTGAGTTTAGGTTTTGGGTTTGAAACAACTGAACTGACCCCTCAATGGATTTTTCATCACAATTACTTTCACTTGTTGCACATGCAGCTTTTAAATCACTGAAAAAGCTCCAAGCTTTTTCTTGCACTAAAGTCAGGCTCAATAAGAACTGTTCCAACTTACCTACACATTCGATTTAGAGTGGACCTCCTTCGTAACCTGGGAGTACCTGATTATCAGGAGCGAGGGCTCGTTTAGATTCTCAAGCCTCTAGCCTGGCTGGTCTAGAGGCCAGGGCTGAGTTTGACCATGCTCTTGGCTGTGATGCGAAGAGGCATTTGTAGGAGAGAAAGCAGACAAGGCTAAAAGCAGTGCTTCCCAGACGTGACTGTACTTAGGAGTCTCCCGGGGCATCTTTAAAACACATATATGTGTGGCTCCCACCGCCAGACATTTTGACGATGTTAGTTTGGGGTGTGACCGAAGCATCATAGTTTAAACAACAACAACAACAACAACAACAACAAAACTCCCTAGGTGATTTCAGCGTGCAGCAAAATTTAGAAACCACTGGGTTAAGTCAAGTTCCAAATCTGGCCTACAGCAGTTGAGGAAGGTTCCCACAGAGGAGACTGAACAGGAAAGAAGGGGAGGTGGTAGGGAGCTCTCTTCAAGGGCAAATGGACTTACAAAGTAAACAAAGAAAAAAAAACCGGAGACTTTACCCTGACCTCTGGGGAAGGGAAGTCTCTTTCCAGCCTGTCTTCCTAGTATCCCCAAGAATTTAAATCTGAACAAGTAACCTTAGAGGAGCCCCGTACTGCAGAAGATGCCATTGCATGGAGAGAATCGCAGGAGATAAATCAGGTACTTTTGTCTGCAGAAGGAAGATGTGATTGTGACGTTTTAACGCGGGTGGGGGACCCTGAGTGGTGCAAATGATGGTCAACACTTGGCCGCTAACCAAAAGGTTGGCTGTTTGAGTCCACCCAGAGGAACCCTGGCAGAAAGGCATGGTGACCTACTGCCAAAACATCAGCCACTGAAAACCCCACGGAGCATAGTTCTGATACTCACGGGGTCCCCGTGGTCAGAATCAACTCGATGGCAAATGGTTTCTTAACGGGGATAGGGTGGGACTTGCGTGCCTATCTTTCCCAGGGTGGAGTGGTTGTCTTTCTTCTGGGAAGTACTCTGAAGGTCTAGGAGAGTGGGAATGTCCTAAGTCTGTGCCTAATGTCAGGCAGGAAAGGGAAGGAGGAGGAGTGAGGGAGTGGAAGAGAGGAAGGGTTTTCCAGGTAAAAAGGCAATCATCCAGTTGATGACTTTGAATTGAAGGAATGAGTTCATTTTTCTCTCCCTGGTCACTCCCTGGTGGCAGTGATTAAGTGCTTGGCTGCTAACTGAAAGGTTGGTGGTTCGAACCCATCAGCCACTCTGCCAGAAAACGACGAGGCAGTCTGCTTCCGTAAAGATGGTAGCCTTGGAGACCTCGTGGGGGAGTTCTACTCTTGTCCTACAGGCTCAGGATGAGTCGGAATCAACTCAAGAATAATGAGTTTGGTTTTGATCTGGCTGTTGCCCCATTTCTTTGGTGAAATTTCATCTTAGCTTAGAAGGCAGTCACGTCCGTCTCCTTGGAGGCACTGCGGGGTCAGACAGGGCATTCAGCTCTGGACCATCTAGCTTCCAGAAGCCTAATGATGGGGTAGGAGGTGGGCTTGGAGCCGGCACTGTAAGCATGCCTCGTGGTTCAGTGAGCAGGGGTCACAAAGGCTGGGCTGGGAGTCAGGGCTCGGGGGATATATAAGGTGAGTGAGTACGTGAGTGTGTGTTTTATGAGCTAAGCATGTCAGGAAGCAGCGGGAAGGCACTCCAAGGGGCCCTGCCCGACTGTCAGCATGCCACAGAGCACAGCCGCTCAGCTCTGATCAGCTGCCACCCTCCAATCTGCTGGCCTCCTGCTTTGCACCAGCCCCTTGCTGCTCTGCCAGCTCTTCAGCCCCTTCCCCTGCTATTTAGAGGCTGGCAGAGTTACTGGCCCATCTTGTTTACTGACACCTGGCTCTTCTCCTGCCTGAATCACACATGCTATGGGACTCTGAGCCAGTCACATCACCTCTCTCAACTTCAGTTTTTTCATCTCTAAAATGGGGATGATGATAGTGCCTTCCTCAGACATTAAAACTGGTGGCACTTGGTGAGCCTCAACAGCACCAGCGGTCTTCACTACATGGTGGGGCTTTTCTTTGCTGCCCATGCTGGGGGACAACTTGGCCTTGGGTTCTTGCTTCTGGTTGGGAAGATTTGAGGGTGCAGAGGAAGGCCAAAGCAGACAAGGCTGGCACTGAACCATGCCCCAGTGTACATGTGAACAGCAAGAAGAAAAGTAGAAAAGTGCAGGCCCATGGGGGCTACCTTTTCTATGCATTTTTTCTGAGACTCACAAGAAAAAACACATTTATTTTTACCCTGCCTTGTTCTGGAAAGGTTTAAAGGGATTTAGCAACCTCAAGAAACTCAGTCAGATAGGGCCTCTCCCAGCAGGAAAAAATGGACATTTCCTAATGTCAAAAACTCCCTTACAGATATAACACCCTTCATTTTTTTTTATTGAGGTGAAATTCACATCAGACTAACCATTTTAAAGTGAACAATTCAGTGGCATTTAGTACATTCACAATATTGTGCATCTACCACTTCTGTCTAGTTCCCAGTTTCATGACCCCAAAAGCAGGCCTCATAGTCAGTAATCAGTTGATTCCCAGCCCCCTCCCCACCAGACCCTGACAACTATCGGTTGTGGTCTCTGTGGATTTACTACTCTGGATATCATAAATACAGTCGGACAATATGTCCTTTTGTGTCTGGCTTCTTTGACTTAGCATGGTATTTTCAAAGTTCATTGACATTGTAGTGTGCATCAGTCCTTCATTAGTACCTTCAATTTTCAAGGCAATTTCACCCTCTTTCTTTGATCTAGGAGGTAATTCGAGACCCTGGATGGGTTGCCACAGAGAATATGAAGACATACAAGATCTAGTCCCTGCCGTCTAACCAGTCAGTCCTTTCAGACACATGTGATCACAACATGGCAGAGGAGAAGCCCCTCCTTGTGACAGAAGAAGAAACCGAGTCACAGAGAAGGTAAGCAACCTGCTCAGGATCACATAGCAAGACAGGGCCAGAAGAAGAGTGTCCTAAAGCCTGACCCAGGCTTCATTCACTCATCCGTTCACTCTGCTGAGCTCTGTGCTAGCACTGGGGATGCAAAGGCGAGCCAGACATGGTCTCATCCTGGGGCTTATGTTCTAAGTGGGTAGAGGGTGTGGGGGCAGACAATAAACAGGGACATGGATTTAAGCACCCTATTTCCAGATAATGTCAAGTGCAATGAAGGAACAATGGCTAATAGACTGGAGATTGCCTGGCGAGGCTATGTGGATAGGATGGGCAGGGAAGGTTTCTCTGAAGCTCCAGCTGCAGGGCAGAGGGAAATAAAAGGCCGGGAGAGGGGCCTAGAGCTGGGGTGGTGACACTAGAAAAGCTCTCCCTGCTTCCAGAAGCTGGATGAGCGCCTCTGGCCATACTCACCTCGCCTCTGTCCACTCCCAATAAAGGGACAGGAATGTGGTTCAATTACTTGAACAACAGTTCAACTTGCCCTCTGCTACCATGTTTCAGAGATGGCCCTATTCCTTGAGAGCATGTCATGTTCTACTGGGGTGAGACAGCCAGACAGGAATGGCCAGAACCAATCAGCTCAAGGCAGAGGGTGAAGAGCAGAGATTGGATAAGCAGGCAGCAGCCGCGGACTGAGAAGGAACATACTCCACCACTGGGGGAAAAGGCCTTCACTGCCTTGGCCTCTCTCAACTACCTGCAGTCTCCATCTCTGTTATCTGAGGCTGGGGGAAGAGGATGGGTTGGGCTACATCCTTCTAGGGAAAACATCCACATAGACAAGGGGTTGCTCCTTCTATGACTCTCTTAGTGAGGTGGGGTAACTGGCCACCAAGAAAATCCTATGCAGATAGGCATCGACAAGGATGTGGTTACCATAGTAACCATCACTCCTAACCTCCCAGAAAAACTACATCCTGAGAATGTTAGGGAGAGGGGGATGGGCTGGGATCCAGGGCCCTTGTATCCTTCTTTATTCCACTCTTGCTAGGAGCTTGGGTGGCGTAGAACCTAAGGCATTTGACTTCTAACCAGAAAGTTAGCTGTTCAAAGCCACCAGCCATTCTGTGGAAGGAAGACTGGGCAATCTATTTCTGTAGATATTTACAACCTCGGAAACCCAAAGGGGGTTGGTATGAGTCAAAATCAACTCAATGGCAGTGAGTTTGGTTTGGTTTGGTTTTACCATTCTTTACCACCAATGTGCCTCAGTTTCCTAAAAGTTAAAGAGACTTCTTTCCAGTTTGATCATGTTGTTGTTGTTGTTATGTGCCGTCGAGTCGGCCCCGACTCATAGCGACCCCTCCTTGGGTTTCCGAGGCAGTATCACTACGGAAGTAGGATTGCCCAACCTTCCTTCCGAGGAGTGGCTGGTGGGTTTGAACCGCCAGCCATCTGGTTAGCAGGCAAAGTGTCTTAGCCACTATGCTACCAGAGCTGGAAAACCGTAACTGAAGACCACTCTATCATTTGACTGGGTACCACCCCACAGTGGAAGGAGGTCTACTTGTTTCTTCATGAGACTGGCATTTACAGATCTCGGAAGAGTTGAACAGGTAAGAGGTTATCTGAGTAAGAGGTATGATTCTACCTCCAGCTCTATTGTTCTCCCTGTTGTGCTGAGCAAGTCACTCTCTGCGAGCGTCAGCTTCCTCATCACTAGCATGGGCAGAACTCTTTCTTTCCTCTCTGATTTATAGGGTTATTGTGAGAGCCACACAAACTAATCTGTGAAAACACTGGAAAATCTCAAGTAAACAGAAAGCTTTTTTTTTCCCCTATCCTCTTCAGGTCTTCTAGATCAATCTGTGGCAGAAACTCTTCAGTCCAAGGAGTTCCAGCATTACTGCTTTCTCTAGAGTAGGGTTTCCTAGTCCAGGCTGGGTATTGGAACCACCTGGGGAGCTTGTGAAACACCACTGCCTGGGCCCCACACTCACAGTTTCTGACTTCATGGATGGGAAGGAGATTCTGCATAGGTATTTTTGCAAAGCTCCCAAGTGATTCTCATGTGAAGTTGGGTTAAGGGCTGCATTAGAGTAGCAAGTCTAAGGTGCACAAGAGTGACCTGGGGGTCTGCTGACTCCCTTGGAGGCCAGGGCTCAGCAGTCTGTGTCTGAGCACACTTTCTAGGTGATTCTTCAGCATGACTGCCCCAGCCAGGGCAGCTAGTGGCTGAATGTTCACACACTTGGATTTGAATCTGTGTTTCTGGATTGTGCTGCTTCTAGACCATGGGCTGTGGAGCCCCTGAACCTGTGGGCAACTGACAGCCTTGAGCTGGGAAGATTCCCAGGCCTGGGGGAGCCAGAGGATGGGGCAGATTGGGCAAGAGTGGAGGTGAGATAGCAGAGAGCCAAAGAGGAGGGGAGAGGGCCAAAGCCAGAGGGCCCAGATGGGACCAGCTTGGCAGAGGAGGGCACATGATGCAATCCCCAGGAGAGCCGCCAGGCTGGGGCGGCGCTGTTCTCCAAGAGCTGCAAACCTGCTCGATTAATTCTGGCTCCCTAGGGCTGGGCAGATGTCCCTGAGGGGTCTCCTGAACCCTCGAGACCTACCCCAGGGCTTGGCTAGTGAAACCACTGAAGTCTGGAAGGGGAATAAACACCTGAGGTGGCCAGCGATGCCCAGATCTGCATGGCTGACAGCTGTCCTGGCGAGGCAGGCTGAAAGGCTTGTTTGCAAAGACACATCCCCTAGGTTGCCTCCCGGGGGGGAGCCCCAGCTCTTCACATACACAACTGCCACCTCCTGAGGGGACAATCACTGTTGGAGAAGCAGGACAGAGGGTGTGAGGGCCACACAGAAGACACTTAGCACAGACTGGCACACCTCAGGCACCCTACCAGCAAAAGGCCGATTAGTGAGGCAGCTGGGGATCTAGCAGGGAGAGAGGAGGCGGGCAGAGGATGGGACTTATTCCTAGGGCTATCCCAAGGGCTAGGCAGGAGTGTATGGTGCAGGAGGGCTGTCCCCAAAGAGCCTCAAATACTGACATTATTCTCAAATGAGACTTACATGGACCCCACGGAGATTCTCTGGCAGGGTTCAAAGACAGCCCTCATCAGACAGCCTTGGTTGTCTGGTCCTCAGACTCTGCTGACTTCCATGTGCCAAGATGCAGTTGTTTTTATAAATCCTATAATTATCTTATGAACAGCACAGTTACATCGCAATGTCAATGATGCAGTATTTATGTAAACACTTAACACAGACCACATATTCTGTAGCCCTGTTTTGGCACGCATCCAAACTTTAATACTCTAAAAACCTCTGTTTAGTATTCAAATGCACATTGTCCAAGCCTCTCTTGACCTCAGAGAGATGTTATTGTTCTTGGTCCCCAACTGTCACCCACTCCATACACCCACAAAAGAAACTAAACTCACTGCCATCAAGTGGATTCTGACTCATAGAAACCACCATTGGGTTTCCAAGGCTGTAAATCTTTACAGAAGCAGACTACCCCATCTTTCTTCCATGGAGCGGCTGGTGGGTTCGAACCACTGACCTTTGGGTTAGCAGCCAAATGCCTTAACCACTATACCACCAGAGCTCCACCCATACCCAGGGACAAATAATTAACAGTGACAAGCACCTTGGGGGATCCTGTCTGGGCACATGGTTCTGGCAAGTGGTCCTCGGTGGGGTGTGGGCTTAAAGTGTACTTTTTTTTTTTTTCCTAAAAAATTACCATTGGGTGTAGGAGAACAGAGGCAGGAAGACAAGGCAGAGCCTTCCTTGGCCCTTTGTGGTTCTTCCTTTGCTAATTTTCAAAGTGCTCAAGTGCTGGGGTCCTCAGAGGCCCTCAGGTGAGGAATGAAGGTTCAGCCATGTGAGAAGCTTGGAGAAGCCCCTGTTTCACCAGGTGCATCTACAGGTGGATGAAGGCCCAGAAAAGTCTGGACAGATTCCCTTCTGGAAATGTACTTTTTTGGGGAGGTGTCCATAAAATTATTTTCTTCTTACATCTTTACTGTTCTGCTGATTACAAGAGAAACACATGCGCTTGTAAAATTTTCAGACACCACAGAAGTTAGAAACTGAAAGAAAATGCTCTTTAATTTTACCTCCTCTACTCTGTAGAGTAGATAACCAGTATTGCCTGGTTATATTCTTTGAAATGTTTTCAAACATACGAACTTTGCTAATAATAAACAATGGGTTATACCATACAGTGTTCTGCTACATTTTCTTCTCTTAAGAATGCATCAGCCATTTTTCCATGTTAGTGCAAAAAGCTCCACCTTTTTGGTTTCATAATACTTCACTGCAGGAATCAGTGCAATGCCCAAGTGATGGGCATTCCCACCCCTCACACTTTCAGTATTTCAAAAAACACTGCAGCAGATCCCCTTGTTCATGTAATGTTTTGCAAGTATCTCTATGTAGGATTGATTGTTATAAGTGAGTAGGATTCCCTTCTTGGTCTCGCTCCCAGTTCGTGTGAACGTGTGTTGGGCCTGTGGGGGAGAACTCATTGCCCATCTGGTCGCTACCCTCTTACTTGATCCCATAGGCCATAGGTGGCAAAGGTTAAGATATTTCTGTTCTGAGTCATAGCCTTATCCCTGCATGGATCTCCAATTGATGGCCCTCAGAATAGGAGCCTCAGGGACTCAATTGGTGGGGGCCACATAGCTCTGTGGATCTGCCTGGAGTAAGAATGTTCCTGACAAAAATGTGGCCAGGAAGCAACAGGTCAACAGACTCAGACATATAAGGACATGTAAGGGTCATTCTGGTAGCATAGTGGCTAAGACAGTTGCCTGCTAACCAGACGGCTGGCGGTTCAAACCCACCAGCCACTCCTCGGAAGGAAGGTTGGGCAATCCTACTTCCGTAGTGATACTGCCTCGGAAACCCAAGGAGGGGTCGCTATGAGTCAGGTATGACTCGACGGCACATAACAACAACAACAACAACAAGGGTCATTCGGGAGCTCTGGTAGCGTAGTGCCTAAGACACTTGACTACTAATCAGAAGGCTGGCTGTTCAAACCCACCAGCCACTCCTCGGAAGGAAGGTTGGGCAATCTACTTCTGTAGTGATACCACCTTGGAAACCCAAGAAGGGGTTGCTATGAGTTGGGTGCGACTCAACGGCATGTAACAACAACAGCAAGGGTCATTGAGGAGCCCTGGTGGTACAGTGGTTAAGTGCTTGGCTGCTAACTAGAGGATCAGCAGTTCGAACCTACCAGCCTCTCCACAGGAGAAAGATGAAAGATGAGGCAGTCTGTTTCCTTAAAGATTACAGCCTAAGAAACTGCATGGGGCAGTTCTACTCTGTCCTATAGGGTCTATGAGTCGGAACTGACTCGATGGCAGTGAGTTTAAGGGTTATTCAGAGTACAGACGTGATATGTGGAAAAGTCCCTACCCCCACTCTGGACACAGGGTGGGCTTAGCCGCCATCTTCCCTACTCTTGCCTTTGAGAGACAACATCTGGATCTTCCCAAAGGCTAATCTTGAGCAAGGTCCACGGAGTGGTGTAGAGGCCTGGGAAACAGGATTCCTGGGTTCTCTCCTGCTTTCCTGGTGATCTTGTGAAAAGGGACTTTGACTCTTTGAGTGCCAGTTTCCCACTCTCAACATGCCTGCTCCTTCCATTCTCCACCCTAAGGCGAATGGTCATCTTGAAAATCATGTGGCTCTTTGGGCAAAGGCACTAGGCTATGACTCTTCCTCCTGTTCAGGAATGGGCTGAGATAAGAGTTGTACTCTCTTCCCTCCTGGCTCCCCTCCTTCCTTGGCGTCTAGCTGTCTCTTAAGGTCTCCTTTGTTTACTACGTGATGTAGTGATGTGGGCGTCCAGAGGGGTGGGGAGGTGGCTCCCTCTCACAGGTGGCTGTGATTAATTGAGCTCCAGTGAACTTACTCCAGGGACCTGGTAAGCAGCAAAGGCAAGTTCTCCCAGAGGCTTTTAAGGTCTTGAGTGGCAGGGGGGCCTTAGAGATGGGGAGAAACCACAAGTTGAAAACAGAAGCCATAGCAAGAGAGAGGCCCAGTGTAGAGCAGGGAGCACAGGTGGTGAGGTGGGGGGCTCGCTGGCAGCCTAGGTGTGTTCAGAAGGGGAGGGCCGGGGAGGGAAGGAGGCAGGTCAGAGAGAAGTCAGGCCAAGGCAGCCCAAAGCTTTGCTTTGGATCCTTTCGTGAACTGCCAGTTGGCTGTGTCTGCATTTTCCTAGATCACCTTTCTCTTCCACTTTATTGGCATTTTCAGCCTCTTAGCCTCTTCTTCTGATCTCTCCTTGGGACTTCCTGAGGCTGTGACCTAGAGAGGGCTATGGGGAGCCTGGTGGACAAAGGAGGCCAGAAGCAAGCTTTTAGCTCCTCTTTCACACAAGAGCAAGAGGGAGCCACAGGCACCATGGCTTTGGGGGTCTTTAAAGACTTGGGTTTGTTCTAGCTTAGCCATGCCCTAGCTGAGTGAAAGACCCCTCTTTGCAATGAAAGGAACTGCTGGTCTCCTCCAAGGTTGGGTTGAGGCCCTTCTGCAGAGAATGAAAAGGAGACTTGTATCTACCATCATGGAAAAACCCCTCTTCCAACCCAATCAGGTGTCCAGAATCCAGAGTGTGGGAATAAGCCCTGGCCAGGAACCAGCTCCACCACTAACCTGCTGTGTGACCTTGGACAAGTCACACTTTGTGTTTGTTTCCTTGTCTGTGCAAGGAGAATCATGATCTGCCCAGCAGCCAGCCTCACAGAGCGTGACTCAAGAAGGTGCAATTGCATTTTGAAAAGTACAGTGTCATATAAATGTAAGGATTTGCATGATTATTGAGAGCTCTCTTGGCTGCCCTGTGAGAACAGAGAAAAAGTAGAATCGTGGAGCTCTGTTTATAGCTGACTCATCTGGCAGGAGGCCGGTGGCATAACCTTGACCACTTGGTAACTTTCCTTGAATCATGCAAGTCTCTGGTGCAGATAAACTGGCAGGATCATCCTTAGGGAATAGGCATGTCATCTGGAATACTAAGAGGCTACAAACCTATTATAGCTCTTTCCACTCAGGGACTTTTACTGCCTGAGCCAGGGATTAGAAATACAACCACTCCTTGGCCCCATTTTACAGATTTAACCATCTACCCAACCGTTTTCAGTAATTTACAGCAGATCGGGGTCTTCACCCAGGGGTCCAGCTGCCCATTTCTCTGCCCTTCTGGTTTTGTCAGCTCATAGGGACAATGCTTCACTGATTAGTATCCCCAGACATTAACCCACACCTTGCCACAGTACTGTGAGCAGAGGGCCTCTGTTTAGCTACCTCCACACCTCGCCAAGGTGAGAAAGGGAGACAGGAATGATGAAGTGAGCCACCACCTGATTTTCTCTCTTGTTCCCATCCCCCTCACTCTCACTCCCAGGATAAAAACCCTGAACCACCACCTTGCCATTGGGTCTGAAATGCCACAATATGTTGGATGCTTACCCCCAGCCAAGACCTCAGAGAAGAAAAGGAGATCACCTGTTTTTCTGAGTGATGGAGAGTCTCTAGTGATATGAGAAGCCTCCAGAGGGGGCCTCCCTTTGCACCTGAATTGAAGCTTTATAGACTTTTGGAATCTCAATCCGAAGGCTGTTCAATCCAGCCTCACTTTGGGGATAAGTTAGTGTTGAAACCACACAGAGTGGTCACTGATACCTTTAAGGTTGTGCCTCCCCCTACCCCAGAATGGAACCACTGAAAGCACCCAGGGTCGTCACCATGAGGGAACAGTTCTGGGGTTAGAACCCAATCTTGTCCCCACCACTGTGGCTGTTGTTGGGAAACCCATATGCCCATGGGGGTTGGAAAATGGGCGAAGGAAGCCTAGGAGGTGCGAGGGGCCCGGAACGCCTTTCCCCACTCCTGCTCCCAGCCAACAAGGCTGGGGAAGCCAAGGGTTTCCCTGCAGGAGTCCCCAGCTCGCCCCAGGCCCCAGGATTGTGATGGGGCTAACTTAGTATTCAACAAAAGGGGAATGTGAGGAAAGATTTGAGTGGGCTTCTGAGACCTGTGGCTGCAGCAAATAAAGCCAGGCAGGTACCCTGAAGAGAAAGGTGGGAGATGGCAGGGGGAGTAATGGGGAGCCCGCTCAGCCCAGGCCTTCTCTCCAGGAAAGCTCCAGCTTGCTCAGATGAGGCTGCAAGAGCCCAGTGCCTATGTCTGGGAAGAAAAGTTACTGACAGTTGTTACCTGAGCACCCAGTTGTCTCCCAAAGGTGAGACCCCGACTCTAGCAGACTCTGTGGCCAAAACCCCACGTGGGGCAAAGATGTACGCCTGCATACATTCAGCCCACCCCTTCCCCTCTACCGCAGTCCCCTGGAGGCTGATGGACACAAAGTTGGGCGTTTTACTGACCGTCTGCATCAAAATGTTTCCAGATTTCCAGGAACTGGGACGCCGTCAGCTCGGCAAGGTGCAGGTAAGGGGGCTGCTGAGGCGGACCAGCCATGGCGAGCCGTTTGGAGACCTCAGACAGCACAGCGCCCTCCGTCCGCGCCGGCTCGGCTCTCGCTCGCGTCTTGGTCTCTTGCGCTCCACGCTGCCTTTATATATAGTCTGGAGGCTGAGCCCTCTCCAGGCCTCCAGTAGGGGGCGCGCGGGCTCAGAGAATTTCGGCTTGGTCTCGGCGGGGCAGGGGCGGCCTGGGTTGGGCCCGGGTTGGTGAGGCGACAACTGCTTTCGGCCAGGGAAACTCAGAGGCTGTTGGGTGAAAATGAGAGAAAAGCTGTCCTTCTCCTCCCTCCATCTCCGATCTCTCCCTCTTGAGTTCCATAAAAACAAACCCACTGCCGTGGAGTGGTGGTTTCTGACCCATAATGACCCTATGACAGACTAGAACTGCCTCACGGTTTTCACGGCTGTGAATCTTTACAGACGCAGACTGCCATATCTTTCTCCCTTGGAGAGGTTGGTGGGTTCCATCAGTAGCAAAGCTCTTTAACCACTGTTCCACCAGGGCCGTTGTCTTGAGTACAGCCACCAGTTATATAGCAGGACCAATAGCAATAACAGTGATGATGATGATGACAACAACAATAATAATAACATAAATTTTACCAGTATTTTGTATCCTAGTCAGTAAGTCGTCTGCCTGCTCTAATTTGACCCTTCCACAGCGGGAGAAACAAGGACCACTCTTCTGATGAAGGACCTGCGGCTTAAAATGCCTAAGTGACTCAAAGTCACTCAGTAAATAAGTGGCAGACTAGATCTGGAACCCAGTTGTCTTTCCATGAGCCTCATGGCCCCTTAGTGGGGTCCAGTCTTGGGGAGAAGCCAGCATTTTCAAAATCCCCGTGAGAGGATCTGGATGGCGGTGGGCGAGGGCCTCCCATTTCTCCTTGTGCCCCGGTTAGTGTGCTCACTGGTTACTGTCCTCTGGCCCCTGGGACGTGCTTCACCCTGGACATACTCCAGGGTCTTTTAGACATTTGTCCGTGGTGGTGGAACAAATCCTCCTGTCCCAGGCCCTTAACCACGCCCACCCAGGGCCTTCGTGCCAGTTTGCCTAGTCCAGTGGGCAGGGAATGTCCAACTCTGAGCAAAGGATGTGCTGAGCTGGTTTCACAGCAAAGTGAAGTAGCCACCGAGAGCACATCCTGAGCACAGCGGGGCCGGACTCCCCAGGCCAGGAGCCGCGATGCTTCCCACACGCAGTGGCCTGAGCCTCCTGGATGCCTTACCCCCAGAGTGGCACCCTCAGCCCTCCTGCTCCCATCTCTGCAGAGTGGTGGAGAGATGAATTGATGCTCATTAACATGTGCTAATGAGTGTTAGCTGAACTGCCTTCCAAAGGCAGAGCGAAAGGGAAGGAGGTAAGTGAGAATCAAAAGGAGGTCGCTGGAGAACGCCTGGAGGAGGCCGAGAAGGGGGAAGGTCATCCCTTAGGAGGGGAGCTCAGGGCACAGCGTCAGTGTGAGAGCGGCGAGTTGGAGTGGGGCTTCAGAAACCCTTGGTGTTAAGCCCAGGGCAGATGTGTTCAGAGGTGCTTTCGGAACAGACCAGGAAAGAAAAGCTGTCATAAAAAGCTGGCCCTGGAGTCTGATATGGGAGGGGAGTTAGTTGCCTTTGGTATTAGTGATGTGACAGTGGAAGTGTTACTGGGGACCCTGAGACCCTGAGCAGGGGTCCTTGCCTTCTACGGACAAAGAATTGAACAGGGAAGGCAAAATGTCCACACAAACCAAAGTTTATTGAAGAGAGAGCACAGGGAGGGAGGCTTTCGCCTACGCTGGCTTCCAGTCTCCTCAGAACAAAGGCTATCCTAGGGTTTATAAAGGGTTTTAGGTGGGAATGAGGCTCTGCACCTGGCGAGGAACTTGAAGGGCTATTTTGGAGGTTTATCAGCATTTTACAACTGGTCAGGCTTTATGAGGCCTTTCAAAAGGTACTCTCTTATTTGCCTAAGGGTCTGGTTTGCCAACTGCAAGCAATTTTCCAGTGCCACCCAGCAGCAAGAATTATTTGGTGGTCTGCATGTAGGCTTGAACTCCAAGGGTACTGAGTCGGGGGCCTGATTCCCTGCCTGTCTCACTCTCTACTTAAGAGATTTCGTACTCATAAATCTTCATGGGGAAGATGGGCAGAGGGCTCTTTTTCTGTAGTTCTTCAGGCTGAACTTGGACGCTGACCCTGCCTAACAGAGTAGAAATGTCTAATGGTTTATATGGGCTGGCAGGCTCCTCCTTGGGAATAGGTTGGAAATCTTGCATAAAAGAGCTTTTTTTAAAAAAAAAAAATTATTTTATTTATTGTGATTTGG
>NW_006921654.1:9708335-9744633 GCF_000298275.1 Orycteropus afer afer
CATGCCTGTACACTGTTTGGCTGGAAACCATAGGTGTGGGTTCAATTCCAGACCTGAAGGGCAGCCAGGGGCCATAGTCTCAGTGGTTCCACCAGGCAAAGAGGAGCTTTTTAAGAGATTTCACAATACTAAGAGTGGCCCAGTTCCAATTTGAGCACAGATAAAGAATGCATAGAAGAAATGATAAAGAATTGGAGTAGTCAGGATGATTTGGAAGGGCTTTTCCACTTCTCTTGTAAGTGGTTCTCAGGGGTCACCTTCTTCCAAGATTTCAGGAGAGTAAGATCACCTGGACTGAGAGAGGTGCTCAGGTTTCATATTTTGCCTTATTTGGATTCTCGGTTTGTTGTGCTTCTTTCTTCCGGATTGGCCCAGGCATCTGCTTATCTGCAGATCAGATGGACACTGTCACGGGGTCTCTTGTGCTGACCCCACATCTGAGGATCTGCAATAAACAGTCTGGCGGTTTCATGCTCTCCTAATAACAGTTTCGTTAGATCACAAAACTAAAATCCTAAGGTCTTTATACCAAGGAAACAAGTTCCACAAGGCATGTTTGTACATAAACAATATCAGTAATGGTTTTTATGTGGTTTTGCTGTAAAGACATTCTACAGAATTTCAGATTTCAAATTAATAGACAGGAAATTTCATCTATAAAGTTACCAAACTGTTCCTTGGGAGACTTAGCAGGAAATATTACCATAAAAAAAAATATATATATATATATATGCCTTGAATTTCAGACACTTCTCTGGTTATGGTATTTACAGCATTGTTAAATCTATCACTAAACACAAAAACACACTGCCATTGAGTCAGATCCGACTCATAGCGACCCCTCCTTGGGTTTCCGAGGCAGTACCACTAAGGAAGTAGATTGCCCAACCTTCTTTCCAAGGAGTGGCTGGTGGGTTTGAACCTCTAGCTTCCTGGTTAGCAGTCAAATGCCTTAGGCACTACGCCATCAGAGCTCCCAAATCTATCAATAGAAACTTCTAACTCGAGTTACATTATCTAAACTCATGTAAAGTCTGATGATTACATTATTACTTTTAATGCAAGAACCAGCTATTTCGGTAGCTGACAGCACTATGTTGAATTTTCTCATCTCCTTTAAGGTTTCTTTCCTGGTTCTTAATTTTAGATTCCCCTCATATTTCTTATTTTTCTTGTTGGTCAATTGATTATATATAAATACCTAGGAAGAGCTAATAAGAATCATTCAAAATCTGCAGGTGAAAACAACAAACCCATTAGCAAATTTAGGAGAAAGGAGGAAAGAATGGTTTCTTATTCCCCACCCTCCAAATAGAATATAGAACATCAACACTATTTCTGTATAGATCTCATGGTAATCTTTCAGTTCATATATCCTGTGTAGTTAAATTTTATTTCCTGAGATCCTGGATCAGCTGCAATACAGTCTGTGAACTCATCACCTTCTACACTAGAGTTCTACTTCAGTCTAGTAGTATTCAGGCTCCAAATATCACAGTCCTTTCCCATAAGTCTAGTATAGTCCATCTTTCTGTTGGAGTATTTTGGGTCAAGCATTTTAGCAAGTCAACAAAGCAAAGCTCCTCTGTAGGTGACAAAACTTAATATAGTCGTGGTTAATTCACAATAATCTTTTAAAAGTGAGAAACCTGACAGGAAATCAATTATAGATCTAATGTAAAGCCAAATAAGTCAGTTTAAAATCAAAAGGAAGGTTAGATGAGAATATCTCCAAACATGATTAATCTTATTTTCAAAGAGTTTTAAATATGGCAAATAATTATCTTGAGATATAATAATTTATTTTAAGACTGTCAAGCCTCTAAACATCTGGCTTAAGCTCTCCAGGTAAGTGGAGTAATTCTCCCAGTTAAACTCACTGGTTGCTTTAATGTTGCTCTTAAAAGAAAAGGTTGCGACCAAGTTAGCAATTAAAATAACTAAAATTTTGACATGGTATTATGTCAAAAACGTAAGAGGAAACACTAATAGAAATTTTCAACCCAAAAGAGAATGAACCTCTTCTCTTGAATGGACAATATACTCAGATAATCTAGAATCTATCAAATCGACTATAGAACTTTTTATAAAAATCTTTTGTGGCTTTTCATGAAGTTGTCAGAGGCTACAGGCTCTGAGAGAGAATGCCTAACTTATTTAACTAAAAATTCTAAAGGTAAAAACCTTAATGTCTTCTCAGAGCCTTGAAGCTTGGTCTGACTCATGAGTCACTCCTTGCTTTGGAGGCCAAATTACAAAAAGAATGAATTAATTCTTTGAAAGAAAATTGTTACTTTAACTGTAAGAAACCCAATTTGGTATTTTATATGCTACTTACCATTAAAACTCCTAAAAATCTGAAACTATTGAACCTTACCCAACAGATAAAAACTTGACCATATTAAATAAATTTCTTTTAATAAATCTTTAAAATTGTTTGTTGCATATCTCTTATAACTCTTTCAGTGGCAAACCAAAATGAACATACTTATTAGCAGCCCTAAATGTGTGTATATCTTTTCTCTAAAAAGTAAAAGTATATGTACTTTACACTGTAACAAATAGTTAACTCAATTATTAGTAAACTAAGTATCTTGAAAATATGTATTACATTATATAATTACTGCTGAAAAAATTTGCTGAAATGTTCTGAGTTCTCATTTAAACTTTTACTGTTTTTCCTATTTCCCCAAGTCTAAATTTAGCCATTTAAGATTGTACCAACTAGTTTTGGAAATTACAAAGTCTTTTTCCAAATGACCAATTCATGAATATAACTTTAAGTCTTTGGCTTGAAGTCGAAATATTTCCCAAGACTTTCCTACATGTAATTTCTGTTTTGGCTTTGTAATTTTGTTGTAATGGAGACTCTGCCCATGGTTCCCCCATGATGGGGATCCACCTAAATTTTCTGATAACTATAATAAGACAGCATTTTTCCTTGTTCCCTTTTGTCTGAAATGTTGTTGTTATGTGCCATCGAGTAGGACCCGACTCACAGCGACCACTCCTTGGGTTTCCGAGGCGATATCACTAGGGTAGTAGATTTCCCAACCTTCCTTCCGACGAGTGGCTTGTGGGTTTGAACCGCCAGCCTTCTGGTTAGCAGTCAAGTGCCTTAGACACTGCACTTTGTCTGAAATAGTCAACACTTAATTTGGGAGGCCTCCTTCAAAAGCTTCCTTCAGAGACTGGCCAAACAAGCCTCATCTCATTTTTCCTTCCTACCTTGGGCTCACATTTAAAGACAAGAATAGATCATGCTAGTCCGTCTGCATGTTAAAGACAAAGATAACCAATTTAACTACTAGTTCCACTTTAAAACATATTACTTCTTTTTTTTTTTTTTTTTTTTAGGTTTTATAACTGACATTTTATTTATTTATTTTTAAATTGTGATTTGGGTGAAGATTTACAGAGCAAATGCACTTTCCATACAGCAGTTCACATATACTTTGTCTCATGTCATTGACCACAGTTTACCACAGTGCAACAGCTCCCCTCCCACTTCCTCCCCCTAGTTACCTCTTCCCAGTGTCCATTCCTCCATACTCTCCTGCCCCCTGAGCTGTCTCCCTGTGCATAAGCAGCCCTTCCTTCTCCCATGATTGTTCTCTCCAGGGCAAGTGTGTCTACTTGAGGTAAATATTTAACTCACATGCCTGTCCTTTGTTTGGCTGGAAACCACAGGTGTGGGTTCAATTCCAGACCTGAAGGGCAGCTAGGGGCCGTAGTCTCAGTGGTTCCACCAGGCTCTATTGGACCAGCAAACCTGGTCCCCACCTTTTTTTTTTTTTTTGCCTCCAAATGATTTTGAGTTTTGTTCCACATTGTTCTCCCTGTCTATGCAGGATCTCCTACATCCCTTCCAAGTGGATGACAGTGGTAGCTGGGCACCATCTAGTTCTTCTGGTCTCATAGTTGTATAGGTTGCAGATCGGATGGTATACCAGTTGCTAGGACTGATTGTTTCCATTAATATTGGTTTTCTTCTTTCTTCTTTGCTCTTGACGAGGAGAGACCCATCGTTGCATCTAGATGGCAGCTTGCTAGCTTTTAAGATCCCAGTCACTAGTCGTCAAAGTAGGAGGTGGAACAATGTTTTGTATAGTATAAAACATATTACTTCTTAAGTAAAATACATTTTATAATATTTAATTTAAGATACTTTGAAAGATACTACCTTCAAGGTTGTTACAAACTTTTGTCAAAACAAATTCATTTCATTAATTTTTGTAATATTAGGACTAATTCATGTATTATTATTAGACCAAATCTGAGCAAGTTTATTGAAGAAATACTCAATTTAATAATACCACTTGGAGGTAAAAATTATATATATTCATAACACTATCTTTTGCATGTTTTATAAGATTTTCTTAGAATAGTTTGTTTCTTCTGAGGCATTGTTATACCAATTAAAACAAACAATTTTTTAGTGCACTTTAAATGAACCAATTTGTATTAAAGTTTCTTAAAGTAGCTGCTGAAAGCCTGATTCGTAAAACAGCTACAAGAAGCAGTTTTGTTTGGAGCTGAGGTTTAGAGCAACCTCATGGTTGGTACACAGAGGAAGATGAAGGAAATCCATATTGAATGCTCTTTGATTAGATGGAAGTCCTGAAGATGGAATTTTCATCCACTTATCTAGGTGACTCACCACAGATCTTGTCCAGGTGGATTCCATCTTGAGTGAAAATTACACACTCATTGGTCTCTGGAGTTAGTTTAAACAACAGATTTACAAGGTTTCTGCCTGTGCTTTGAAGACCAGCCTTTTCTTTTTCATAGCATCATAACTAAATGGTATATTCTGGCTGTTACTCATCCTAAAAGACACAGAATCAGAAAAGTTGGTAAATGGACAGGTTAGTTTAGTGGTCCTAACACAGCAATGATTGTGACTTTCATTCCTTGCTCAGATACTGGATGCTGCTTCCCTCAACAGATAACCTGCCTAGATATTGCGTGCTGTCACCCTTAACACGAGCTCAGCAACTTCCAGCTTGGTTAACCAGAATACAAACGCAAACCTTTGATTAGAACACTGTATGTTTACCCGAAATAAGTTTCCTTCATTGCCTCTCAAGGAGCCATGGTGAGGTCCAGGCCGAGTCAGCCAAGTCAAAGGCTGAAGGCTTTCTGGAAGTGTTTTCATCAGGCCCTAAGCATTCTCCTCTGCCATGATAGGCACAACTGGCTACCTAACAGTGCCCTAAGCTGACTTAGCCAAGAAAGGGCAACTATGAAAGTGGGTCTAGGTTCCAGATACCTCTGAACTCTTAATCTTATAGTGTGGTGAGGGCACTGACAAAGGTGTCCAATCAGACAACAAAAGAAAAAGAAGTTTCCCTTTCACCCTTCCATAGACTGAGCACCAAGATGGTTGCTCTGAATTATCACAAAAACAGCAAGGTGGCCTAGTCACAGGACAGGAAACTCTACGAAGGGTTATAAGGGGAACTCTACAAAGGCAATTACAAAAGAATTTTCCCGGAGACTGGGACCAAGAAGGAAGAAATAAGACTGTGTAGTCAAGCTTCAGGAATTGGAAACAAAGTAATGGTGTGGAGGAGAAAGTACCTCCAGGCAATCAGAGTGCCTTTTGCCAACCCTGGCTTAAAGAAAAGGCAGTCACCTAACAGGTACCCAGTTTGTATAGGGAGAAAGGGGGAATTTGAAGTCAGAAAGAGAGTGATGAGGAAACTCAGATGAGAAAAGGAAAGTCACTAAATGGCACCAAAATCAAAGGAAAGAATTGAAATGAAAACTAGGGTCTTTCTCTCCCTTGTTTCCTGGGGACTTGAACCCCTCAACAAGGGGATCCTCCCACGATCTTGAAGAATAGTCTTCTCAGTGGAGGATGCTCACCCTGTGAGGCAGGGATACCCTGCTTATGGGGGTCTCCGTGATCAAGTACGGCTGAAAGTACTAGTTCAACTTGCCCGAGTTGGGAAGTGTCTATTACAGCTGCTCAATCATCAACCATTTATGACCCAGAGAAAAGAAAGCAGCTTCACAGTTCAGAGACCATCCCTCCATGAGGTGAGGAACAGGAAAAAAAAAAGAAAAAAGAAGTGGGGGAAAAAACTTTGGTTTGTACAGAGACTTAATTTGAAGGGTTCAAGATGAGGGGTTCTACTCACCAGGAAGGAAGGACATAAGACAAATGGAGTCCTGGCAGCTGCTCCTCTGTCTGAAGGGATTTTACAGTCCTCCTTTTGAATCTGGGACACTTGAGAGTCCCTTCATGGTCACCACAGTTGTTACCAGGGTCCCTGAGACCCTGAGCAGGGGTCCTTGGCTTCTACTGACAAAGAATTGAACACACGGACCAAAGTTTATTAAAGGGAGAGGAGAGAGAAGGGGCTCACAGAGAGACGCAGAGAGGCTTTCACCTATGCTAGCCTCTGGTCGGTCTCTCTGAACAAAGGATATCCTAGGATTTATAAAGAGTTTTAGGCAGGAATGAGGCTCTGCATCTGGTGAGGAACTTGAAGGGCAATTTTGGAAGTTTATCAGCATTTCACAACTGGTCAGGCTTTATGAGGTCTTTCAAAATGTAGTCTCTTTATTTTGCCTAGGGGCCTCGTTTGCCAACTGCAAGCAATTTTCTAGTGCCAGCCAGCAGCAAGAGTTATGTGGTGGTCTGCATGTAGGCTTAAATTCCAAGGGTACCGAGTTGGGGGCCTGTTTGACCTAGCTAGCCTGCTTCCCTGCATGTCTCAGAAGCAGAGAGTCCTGGGCTAAGAGATTCACCAGAGCCGCTGGGTCTCTCTTGCTCAGTTTTGGGACACCACCTACTCACCGCTTGAAGTTAGTTGCCATTGAGTTGGCTCCAATGCGCGGTAACTTTGTGTGTAACAGAATGAAGCTGTGTCTGGGTCTGCCCTATCGTCACCGTCATTGGCGTGCTCGTCCCCATTGTTGCAGCCATTGTGGAGTGCTTTCTAACCTAGGGGGTTCACCTTCCAGCACAATATTTGGACAGTACCCTGTTGTAATCCAAAGGGTTTTCATTGGCTAATTTTTGGAAGTAGATCACCGGCCTCTCTTCCTACTCTGGAAGCTCTGCTGAAACCTGTCGACCCTGGGTGACCCTGTTGGTATTTGAAATGTCTGTGGCATAGCTTCCAGCATCACAACAACATTCAAGCCACCACAGTATGGCAAAGGGACATATGGGTGGTAGTCCCTCTCTCCAGGGTGGCAGAATGTTGCATAATGATTAGAACCAAGCTGTTTTTGGGTTCAGATCTCAGAATAAGCTATGTGACCTTAGGCAAGTTATGCAGCCTAGCTGTGCCTCAGTTTTTCTCTTATGCAAAATGAGAATGCGAGTATTTACCTTCTACGATTATTCTGAGGATTAAATGAGTTTATGTGCTCACTCACTTCATGATTCTTTGGGCTTCTGCTGCCCTTCCTGAGCCAACAACCGGCAGTAAGTTTGGCAAGAAATCCTTGACCAGCATCCTTCTCTCGAGCAGACAGATGCTGTCTCCTCTGTGCTACACAGCCTCTCAAGGGGCAGACTAGCCCCTCCCAGGCCTGACACGGGCCATCTGGACTCCTCTAACCACCTCCTGCCCCAGCCCCACCCCACATTTGTGGGCTAGCACTTATCTCTGACTCTGTCAAGACCAAAGCCAGAATGTCCTTGCTGCTTTGGCTTTTCTTTGAAGAAAAGAGAATGAGGTTCCTACTTTCTACTTTCTAGAGCTGCCAAGACCAGAGGAGGATTTTGGCTTGACTTGGGAGGTCTGGGTATGACTGCAGGGTAAATAAAATGACCATCAAATCCTGCATTTTCCAAACATGCATAATTTATTTTAAATGTATAGTTAGAGTCTTTTACTGGAAAGCCCATTGCTGGTTCACCCAGAATTGCCTGAAGACTCCAAGCAATTCCCTTTGCCCTTTGCTGCCATGCAAATTCGTGCAAAAGCAGTCAAGTTTAGGAATTATTATAATCCCTGTTCTGAAATCAGGCAGACCTGGATCCAAAACCCACTTCCTGGTTGTGAGGCCTCAGGCAAGTTATTTAACCTCTTATATCTTAGTAAAAGTAGAGGAAGTGATAATACTATTAATCTCATGAAAAAGGAGAAATAATGGAATCAAGGGGCTCATTAGCAAAATGTCTAGCAGTGGTAAGTGTTTAATTAAAAGATAGCTGGTATTAAATTTACCTTAACTAGTAAAAACAATGTCTGCTTTGACCATTATGCTCTTTTAATAACTATGTATGTGGGATCAACTTGACAGCAACTCAGAAGATTTAAGGTAGGAAACTTAGGGGACAGTGAGTTTATATCAATGGAGGAGGAACAGCTTGGAAAAGGAGGGTGAGAACAGTTGCACAACTCGAACAGTATTGCCAGTGTCACTGAATTGGATATGTAGAAATTGTTGAATTGGTGTATGTTTTGTTGCATATATTCTCTACAACAACAAGAGCAAAATAAATAAAACTTAAAAAAAGATAAGTATTATTAATATGTGATGTTAGGAGGAATTTTTCTTGTTGTTCTGAAGTGGTGGCACTTAACAGTTACACCTGGACACAAAAGGGACTCAGGACCCACTTGTAAAGCCAGTCTTTCAGGAGCCATGCAGCTCCTGTCTGCTTGCTTGCTAAGCTAGTCCTCTACTTCCAACCATGGCCTTGCTCTAGACAAAAAGAAGACTAGGTAGGTGAGAGAGGGAGGAGCCTTAGCCTTTGAGGAGTGTAGCATTTGTGGTTCCTCTGAAGCCAAGTGTTATTGGAAGATCACCAAAAATCCCTGCAACCAAACTAAACGCACTGCTGTCGAGTCAGATCTGACTCATAGTGACCCCTCCTTGGATTTCCGAGGCAGTATCACTACGGAAGTAGATTGCCCAACCTTCCTTCCAAGGAGTGGCTGGTGGGTTTGAACCGCCAGCCTTCTGGTTAGCGGTCAAGTGCCTTAGGCACTATGCCACCAGAGCTCCTAAAATCCCTGCAGGTCATGTGGAATGCCTGCCATAGTGCACTGGTCGGCCCACCATTTCCTGGAGTGGAAGGAGCTGCAGTGCATAGAACTATCACTTGTTTCTGACTTTGAGCCATCTGAAGACTGATGGGGTGGCCTGTGCTGGTGGGACTTGAAGAGACTGAAAGGAAGGTACGGGTTACCCTATCCCATTCCAGGTTTCCACATTCTTTGGAGGTGCTGTGACTGCTGGAGAAGGAACACTGAATTAAAGAAGGAGCAGAAGCCTTGTAACTGCTGGTCGGTCTCCTATGTCGAGGGAGGCTAGGGTAGAGTTGACAACTACTTAAAGGAAGCCTCTACCCCACCATACAGAGGCCCTTTCCATCTCTGCCTCCCATCCCCCACCCCTACCCCCACCCCTGCAAGGGAGGAGATGTTTGGGAGCTAGATCATCCCTCTTCTCCATGCCTTCAAGACAAGCACCTTTTCCCATCTGCAGTGAAGGAGAATGGGAGCTTTGAATTGGAGAAGAGATTGCAATTTTATACTGACAAAATTTGATTAACTGTATGTGAGAGGGAAAACATGGACTCAGAACGAGAAATCATTAAGGGGTAGGAAAGGGAGATTCAGTGAGAATATTTTAACCTTTTATGTTTGTCTCTCAATGAATCAAGACTCCTGCAATTCATTTTAGATAACGTGAGATCTTACTGTTTCTCCAGGGCCTCTCCCTTCCATCAACAGCAATGATGATGATACCTTCAAATGCCTTCAAAGAGGGCTTTAATGTGCCTTACCTTGTTTGGTTCTCACAACCAGCCTACTAGAACTGGACCCATCCCAAGATAAGGAAACGAGGGTCAGAGAGATTGATGCCCAGTCCAAATCCTGGCAGGGCTGGGGTATTGAGAATACTTTGGTTCCTCCAGCTTCCAGTGTATATGGAATCCTTGTAACCAGGTGCCAAACCCTGGGTGATATGTATCAAGTTCATCCCAGATTCCGAGTCTCACAGGCCTTCTGGTGGCTTCCAGCATGCCCGTGAGTTTAGCTGATTACTGGTCCCTTTCCCCCACAGGGGTATATGGGGCAACTCCCTCACTTGCTCATCCCCAGCCCACCAGCTGCATCCTGACTGCTGATCCAATACCCAGGACTGCTGAGAAGACTTGCCCCCTACCCCAGGTACAGGCCCTGACCCTCAGCATCACTCTTCCAGGATGGAGGGGGAGTGCTGGTAGCTGCCGATGGTGAGATACAGGAAAACATGACAAACAACTCTCCGGCCAGCATCCAATGGACCACAGTAATTGGCAGAGCTCCTCGGAGCACCTGGTGGTGTTTTGGAGTACATCAAAGAAAAAAATCAGAAGCCCAGCCCAGTTCTTTTTTCTGCCCAGAAATATTTCCTCTGGATATTGCTTCTTTGGCTTTTATAATGATCAGGCCTGGCTACTGAGGGTGCCGGATAGCTGGCCTTGTTTCCCAGAAAGGAGATGAAAGGGATGCAGGAGCCTAGCAGTTTCCATGGAAACGGATTGAGGTTGGGGTGGGGGGGAGAATCAAGAGTTCAGAGGAACCCAGAGATGGGAACAGGACTTTTGCGTAACTCAGTCTGAGGCTTGAGAGTCTATGGGCAAGATACCTCCCTCTGTGCCAAGGATTTGGAACAGGGTATCAACAGGAGGTAGACTAACAGTGTCTAGGGGGCTGTTAAGAGACCTCCTCCCCTAATAGGCACAATTGGGAAGAACTCAGATTCCAGAATCCCACAGGCTCCATTCAGCTCTCAGTTCCACTGCTTACTGGCAGTTCTGCCACCTGATGGTTGTGTGACCCTGGACAAGGTGTGCACTCTCTCTGAGCTTTGATTTTCTTACTGGTAAAGTGAGGATAATTCTAGAAGCTGCCTTGTGTGGCTTTTGTGGGCATTAAGAGAGATAAGGCACTTAAAAAGTGACCCAGGGCCTGTATCTGGAAGTAGACAAATTATGAGATAAAAAGCATAGTCCTCCAGACTTGCGACACCAACTGCAAGTTCAGAGGTTTCCCCAAATCAGCTTTAGGTTAAAAAATTCACTGGAAAGTCTCATGGAAGGCTATTATACTCAGGGTCACATTCATTACCAGCAAAGGAAACCAATGACCCAAAGGAAGAGATGCGTAGGGCAGAGTCTGGAAGGGCTCCAACAAAGCTCCCTGCCTTCAGCATCTGTCACCCTCCCTATTGATATGTGAAAGTAAACATGGACTGTTGCAAACCTGGAAGCTTACCTGAGCCTCAGTGTCCAGAGATTTTATGGGGCTTCATTCAATAAGCATGACTGATTGATTGATTCCCCACTTGAACTCAGTCTCAAGCAGCTTCCTCCCTGGGCTGATCTTGTGGGGCCCAAGGAGCCTACCAGGAGTCACCTTGTTAGCATAAACTACCAGGTATGGCTCCAGGGACTCACCTTGAATGACAAAGATATTCCTGTCACTTGAGAAATTCTAAGGTTACCTCTGAGGAGCCAGGGACAAGCACCAGTCCTCTCCTTAAAACAAACAAACAAACAAACACTCGTTGACATTAATTCTGACTCATAGCAACCTCCCTTGGTGTTTCCAAGGCGGTAAACCTTTACGGAAGTAGATTGCCCAGTCTTCCTTCCATGGAGTGACTGGTGGGTTTAGCAGTCAAATGCCTTCCTGAAACATAAGCACTCAAATGTTATTGCAGGTGAGAAAACTGAAGGCAAGTGGTGGAGAGTCTAATCTAACCAATGTAGCCCAACCCCCTGGCCACAGTGATTGGTTCAGGGATAGGCAAATGACAAATTATATTCAATGAGAGGATCACATCCTAGATTGTTACAGAGGTGCTGGGACTCCTCTTCTTGCAGACAATCTGGTATGAAGCTGGGGGTTCTGGAATTGTCTCAACACCATGTGTGAAAAGTCTAGAGTTGCTAGCAGTGGGGTAGGGGACAGAGTGGTGACTGATGATGAAGCTGATACTGCAGAAGGCAGGGCAGAGAGACTATAAGAAACCAGGTCATGGATGACATCATTGAAACTGCTAGATCAAGCTGAACCTGAATTGCCTTTGGAACTTTTCAGTGGTATGAGCCAATATATATCCATTGATGTTTAAGCAGTTTGAGTTGAGTTTTCTGTCATTTGCAACCAAAAATTCCTGGTAGATAATACAAGAAGAGACAATTGTCTACAAAGGAGCTGGAACTGGGATACATTTGAAAGACAGGCTTCTCTCTCCCTTTCTCTGTCAGGGCAGCAGGCCTCTCTCACATACATTGTCGCCAACTGCATGACTCCATTTACTTCTCTTCCTACCAGCAGGCATCCTCACAACCCTGCCTTTTCCTGGTATAGCATAGTCTCCCAAGCCTCAACTTCACCCCAGGACTCTACATAGTTTCCATTTCCTGCAACAGTCCTAGTCTCTCTGTTTCCTTATTCAAATCTCCTAAGAGAGGAATCTGGTTAGTCTATTTAATATTTTTATGTCAGACCATTCGAATTCCAGGTTGCTGTCCAGTTGTGCGTGCCTACTTAAGGTCAGCAACCCCCCTTGACCAGTCAGCTGTGGGTGATGGTGAGGTGAAGGGTGTGGCAATCAGTGCTGAGAGGGACCCGTTATTCTTAGGGGGAGTTGTGGCCACTGCAGTGTTAATTGACACATCTAGTATTGGGTGCTCAACATGGAAAACTCAAATGGGTAATGGGGTATGTTTGCTGTCAACCTGGGTAAAAATGACTCTGAGCAATGAATTCAAATGAAAAAGAAAAAGCCTGGGGAGAGGGTATCGTCTAGAACAGGAGTCAGGAAACATTTTCTGTAAAGAACCAGATAGTAGGTTGTTTTGTTTTGTTTTGTTTACTTTGTGGGCTATACAGTGTCTATCTCAATTACTCAACTCTGCCTTGGTAGTGTAAAAACAGCCACAGATAATGCATAAATGAATGAACATGGCCCTGTTTCAATAAAACTTTATTTACAAAAAGATACAGTGGGTCATATTTGGCTTGTGGGATATAGTTTGCTGACCTGATGTGGTAGAATGTATTCTAGTCTCTCTCTAACCTCTCCAGAGCTTAGTTTCTTCTGTGAAATGTGAACACTGATAGACCATCTACATGAAAGCATTGTCATAATGATGAAATAAAATGATGCATGTGAATTACTGAGCACAGTGACTGGCACAGTAGATAAATCCTGGCTGCTTTTATTCCCTGTACTCACTAAAAAACTTACCACTGTGGAGTCTTTTGCAACTCATAGCGACCCCTCCTTGGGTTTCTGAGGTGGTATCTCTATGGAAGTAGATTGCCCAACCTTCCTTCTGAGGAGTGGCTGGTGGGTTTGAACCACCAGCTTTCTGGTTAGCAGTCAAATGCCTTAGGCACTATGCCACCAAAGCTCCCATTCCCTGCATTAGTGCGTTAGAACTCAGAATAACTGGATTCTAGCACTTGACTGCTAACCAGAAGGCTGGCGGTTCAAACCCACCAGTCACTCCTCGGAAGGAAGGTTGTGCAATCCTACTTCTGTAGTTATACTGCCTCAGAAACCCAAGGAGGGGTCGCTATGAGTCAGGGCCGACTCGACGGCACATAACCACCACCACAACAACAACAGATCTGGCTTCACCATCAATTTGCTATGTGAGTGAGTCCAAGAGACTTCCTTCACCTTCTTTGAGCTGGAAGCTGATAATCCCCCCTCTGTGGGGCAAGACAAAGATCACTGAAGAAAGAGGTGGAGGAGCTATAGAAAGACAAGGCCCAGACAAGGAGGACAAAGGGAAAAATAGCAGCAAATGAATCCAAACGTGCTGGGCCTCCTTAGTAAGCTGGCTTGGCTTCTGCTTGGGGACCTGGCAAGGAGCCCTGGGTTTGATTGGCAAACCAACCTGCTCTATTTCCTGCTGGAACAGGACTTCCTGGTGGCCAGGAATTTGGATTCTTTACCAATGGGAAACGGGTCCCTAGAGGGGCAGTGCTCCACTTCCAGGATTCCCCAGGATGAAACAGGGATATTGCAATGGGCAGTAAATGATAAGGGCTGCATTTTATTTGTTCATTCATTTAACATTTTATTCATCCGTACTGTCTGTTCTGGTCACGTAGTGCCACTCTAACAGATGATACCACAAATGGGATGACTTGAACAAGCAGGAGTTTATTCTCTCACAGTTTTGGAGGCTAGAAATCTGAGTTCAAAGTGCCAGGTTCTAGGAGCTGGGTGAAAGCCCCTTGACCTTGGGCTTCAGCTCTGTCTCTTGCTCTCACCCCACTGAAGCTAGAGGCTTTCTTCACTCAGGCAGCTGCTGGTTGCTGAGACTGACAAACCCAAGGTCGACAAGTGAAAAGGCACAGTCCCGATATTATTATACCTCATAGCAGGCCATTGATCCAAGTCTATTAAAAGTCCCAAGATCGGCAGGCATGGCAGGCTGCTGAATGATGACTTGGCCTCAACCTGACCCCATGGAACCCTAGAGCACCAGACAGTTTTGCTGACCAAAGGCAAGAGGGCCAAGCTGCTATGCCTTGTTCTTTCTCTGTTAACCCCTCACCCCAACCGTGTATCAGCCATTGGCCAGGGTCCATCCCCAAGGATGGAGGGCACCTCTGTTCCACCAAGGGCAATCCCCTGGGCAAGGGTACAGGTGTGACAAGTTAGAAGCCACCCCTGTGGGTGTCCAGGCTGGTAAAAAGGGGGTTGGGGTGGGGGCTCCAACAGCAGAGGCTGCATGCCCAGGTAGGACCAGGTATATCTCAGCGTCCATGCACGGAGGGACAAGACCAGCCACTCTGGAGTAGTGGCCAGTGAGAAGGACCCAAGATGCCTCCAAGTGACCCCACCCCCTGCCACTAGTTGTCTGGTAATCCTTGTTATCTGTCACATGCAGACACTATCCTAGAGATGAAGGCGAGGAGAAAGTGGGAAAGACTGACATTTACCCCAAAAGAAACCAAAGGACACGTTTAAGCTAAATAACACTGTGATGCCCTCAACTGGCAAGTTTATAGTGTGTCTCTCCACCCCCCACCCCCACTTCCCAGCAGGGTGGGGGACTTGAGGAAGATTAGACCAATTGCGGGAAACAAAGAAGCTGTGTTTCACTTGCACATGTGAGTGAATTTGTGACATGCTACACTTAGTTCCTGTCTCCCCCATATTCTGTGCTGTTCATCCCTTTCCCCCAGCACTCAGTGCCATTTGAGCTCTGTGCGTTCAGTGGATAATTGTTGAATGAATGAATGAATGAATGAATGCCTGCAGGGCAGTGGAGTGGGAGAGGATGTCTCTGCTTAGAGAGTCAGGACCCCTCTGGAAAGCTCTAGAAATGGCCACTCCCACTGGCCCTGCCAACCCAACTCCTGGCAGGCAAGTACCAGGCGGCGTGCCCACTTGGGTTGTCTCAGGAGGGCAGCTGCTAGCTCTGCTGGGGACCGCAGCACCGGCTGTTGGTGGGAGCTGGCTGGCTCTTGGACTCTCTGCTCATTCATTATCCAGCAGACGTGGCTCATAGCTGCTCCCCTGTCCTGCCTTCTGACCGCATCAGTGGGAATTTCCTCATAGGCAGAGGATGGGGCTCAGAGTGAGCAGGCCTAGGCTGCAAGGGGCCAAACCAGGGCACTTTCCTGGAGTCTTCAGCTCTGGCTGTGATTGCTGAGGGCCTGACACAGGGGCCAGAAGCCTGGGCTGAGCCTGGCCCAGCCGGTGCTAGAGGTTGCAAAGGAGGAGACCCAGGAGGGGGTAAGGAACAGAGGAAAGGGGAGAAGGGTGGGAAAGGGAGGGGAATGGGCTTCCAGGAGGTGCAGATCCAGTTAGTGTTGTCTGGCTTTCCTGCTCATCAGAGACACCCGATGGTGCCCAGCCAAGATCCCCTTTGTCTTTGTTTCTTAGTGCAGCTGGAACAGAAATACCATACGTGGGTCGTGTTAAAGAGCAGAGCTTTGTTTTCTCATAGTTCCGGAGGCTGAGAGTCCGAACTCAGAGTGCGGTTCTAGGGAGAGGTCCTTCTTTAGCTTTCTCCACTGCTAGATGCCAGCAGTCCTTGGAGTTCCGGGGCTGTGGGTGCATCTGGCTTCTTCCTGTTGGTGTCTGTGTGTCTAATAAGCTCTTCTTATGACTCACAAGTGTTTGGGTTTAGAACCTACACTACTCATGTATGATATAATTAACATAACCCCCAAACCCTGTTTCCAAATAGGATTACATCCATAAGTATGCTCTCATTGTTGTGTGCTGTTGACTGGATTCTGACTCATAGTGACCCCATAGGACAGAGTGGAACGCTCTCTTCGGGTTTAAAGGTTAGGATTTCAACACACATTTGGAGGGGACACAGTCCAGCTCATAACACTCACTAATAACAGTGCACCATTCACCACTCTGAGAGTGTTGAAGGCTCAGACTCCACCTTGCACCCTTCTTCAGAGAATTACTGCCTTGCCCAGAGATGCTGGCCCCACCGTGAGCAGCCCATAGCCAATGGCTGACCCCAATGAGGTGTAAAGACCTGCCCCTTGCTCAAAGAGAGCCAACGCTGTGGTCATGCTCCAGAGCTCCCGTGACATCAAGCTGAGGCTGAACGTTACTTGAACCCACACCTTTGCTTCCTTCTTCCCCTGCCCATCCTGCTTCCCTTCCTCCCTCACAGTACTAATTTACACAAGAAGCCCATCTTAGGGCTCTGATTTTAGACCTAAGACATGCTCTCAAACTAATAATCGTTTCTGCACTTGTTGAGTCAGACCTCACAAGTTAAAGGACACAGTTCTCTGGACTGCCACTACAAGCTTAGGGGTTCCCATAACACCCTCGTTTCTGACCTCCTGACAATGAATTTGGGTCCCACTCCACCTCAAGATGTCAGCCAAAAGCTCAGGGGCTCCTCAAGGGGCCCCTTCACCTCCCACCTGCTGGCTCCCACCACTCCCTCAGGTTCAACAATTGCTAAAACACTCCCAGGAAGCAGGAAAATGCTATACTTATCATTACAGTTTTATTATAGCAAAAAGAATACAAATGAAGAAACACAGACTGAGGTCTGGGAAGGTTCCCAATGTGGAATTCTCATGTCTGGAAGGACATGCTGCCCTCCCACACACATCAATGTCTGTCAGTAACCAGGGAGTGCACTAAGCTACTGTGTCTAGAGATTTTACACTAGGATCTGTAATGTAGACATGGTTGATTGAATCATTGCCCACGTGGTTAAGCTCAACCTCCAGTCCCCCTCCCCTGAGGTCAGGCTGATGATATCACATGGTGGGTCTCCTGACCTGGCCAACGCCCACCCGAAAGTCACCTCATTAGTATAAATTCTCAGGTGTGGTCTGGAGACCTCATGGATAACAATTCCAGTCACTGGAAACTCCAAGTGTCCCTCAGGAGCCAAGGACAAAAGACATTCTTGGGATAAAGTTCATTGTAAACTCCATTGTCACTTTCTAAGCTCCAAGTGGCATGACTTCTGGGGGATATGATTCAATCCAGTACTAACCATAGAAAGTTTGATGGTACCTGACACAGAGTAGTCTAGTAACAAGCAAGTTTTGTTATTATTGTTAATGGGAATGACACGTCTAAAGTCAGATAGTAATAAAACTCATAGCGACCCCCTTTGGATTTCTGAGGCAGTAGATCTTTATGGAAGTAGATTGCCCAGTGTTCCTTCTGTGGAGTGGCTGGTGGGTTTGAACTGCCAGCCTTCTGGTTAACAGTCAAATGCCTTAGGCCCTACACCGCCAGAGTTCCTTATAACAATAAATACCCTTAGTAATTTGGACCAAACTCACTGCCATGCATGGAGTTGATTCCGACTCATAGAAACCCTATTGGACAGAATAGAACTGCCCCCTAGGCTTTCCAAGCCTGTAAATCTTTATGGAAGCAGACTGCCTCATTGTTCTCCCGTGGAGCTGCTGGTGCATTCAAGCCTCTGACCTCTCGGTTAGCAGCCCAATGCTTTAACCACTGTTGTGCCAGAGTTCCTTTGGTAATTTGGAAGAGATGCCTCAAAAGTGCCCCAGAAGTGTGGCAGATGGCACCCGTGCAGCCTGATACATCACATGTGGGGCTGGAGAGGGGTGGGCAGATGGAACCCACCTGGTCTCGAGTCTTAGTCAGCTGGCACGGACCCCAAGGCACTGCTCCGCAGCAGCCTACCTACCGCCCAGTGACTTACCTATATGCCAACCCATTTGTCACCCTGTCATCTCCACACTCGAGAGCAGATCCCTGGGGACCACAGAGAAAGCACACAGAACAGGGAGCTACTATTTTTCCCGAGGCCAGGAGAGTGGGAGGCCAGGAGAGTGGGAGGCCAGGATGGGAAACAGCAAAGAAAGATCAAGGACGTATCCCTGTGGAGAGGACATTTTGACAACATGAGAAGGGCCCGAATTCTGTATTTCCCTAAGAGCAGGCGTCAACAAGCTGTGGTTTGAGGGCCAAATCTCGCTGCCTTCTGTTTTTGTGTGGCCTATAAGCGAGAATGGTTTTGACGTTTGTAAATGGTTGGGAGAAAAAATCAAAAGAAAAATGGGTTTTATGATGTGCAAATTATATGAACTTCACCTATTTTGTCTGTAAATCAAGGCCTTTTGGAACTCAGCCATGCCCGTTCATTTTCTGTCTACAGCAGCTTTCACACCACCACGGCGGAGTGGAGCGTGGTGGTGACAGAGGCTGCAGGGCACGCAAACCCAGGAACCTTTACTCTCCAGCCGCCTTTCGCAAACATTTTTCTGACCCTGGATTAAGAGCATCCAGCTGACCAAGACTGGGTGGAAAAAAGGGTTGCTTCTCTCCTACTTATTTTTTCTTTCCTACTATTCCATCTCTTTGCAGCAACCTTTCCTTTCAAGTGCTCCATGCTTTCTTGACACCTGGCTTACTGCTGAGGGAGAATCTGATGAAGTAAGTTCACACTAAGGTGTTGGTGACTTCATGTATTGCACCCACCTTCTCCCAAGAGGTTGGACTAAAAGGATTGAATCTTTGAGTGGTGGAATTTTAGGAATTATGGAACTTGTAGGAGTACTTGAGAGGAAAAAAGTAGAGGGTGTGGAGAAAGAGAGAGAGATGGATTTGTAATCACAAAGGGTGGGAGGCTGCAGGGCTTTAGCTCAAGGAAATAGATAAATAGGTTCTTCCCGGGATGAATGAACCATCTAGAAGCTATTCATATGAGCTCCACATTTGCCAGCCCCTAGAACTGCCGATTACAGCTTAGGGAAGTGGTGCCCTTTCTGTTGAGAACTGTAGACCTCTGTGGTACAAGGCTCTCCACTGAGAGAACACAGAGTCTACGGACAAGTTAGGATAGTGCGGGCACCACTGCTCTCCCAAGGCACTTCTCAGGGACCAACCCCCTTTGTCTTGGCCTGGAGCAAGTGACGGCTGGCTTTGTGCCTTTGCTGGCCTTGACCCTTGCTCTCCAGGCCTTTAGCGCTCTGGGTACCAGCTGCTTCCCTTCATTGAGCAGCATACCTTTGTCTTCCCATCTCTCTCCACCTGGATCTGAAGGTAAGTTGCATTTGGAGCAAAAGGGCCAGTTTTCACCCTCTCCACAGACTGTGCATCAGCCATGGTTGCGTCAGGCCTTCATTGTCTGGACAGCCGTGATAGGCTTTCACCCAACTTTTTTCTCACCTTGCTGGTCCCTGTTCTCCTAGCTGCACTCCCTACAAAGCAGGGGGCTTTCTGAAATCTCAGTGATGAGGTCAGTGACTGGGGAGTGTCTCACCTGCATTGTCTCATTTTACATCCTGACTCCAAGGACTGTTGTGAGGAGTAAACACTGTAATGTGTGTAAAGAACTTGGCACAAAGCCTTGTGCATACAAGAGCTAGCTTCATGCCGTTGCTGGCCTCCATTCTTGCTCTCCACTCTGGTACCATATTGACAGATAAAGGGGAAGCACGGAGAGGTTCAGGGGTGTGCCCAAGGTCACACACAAGTGAATGGAGCCAGCAGATGGGCTCTGAAACCTCTAAAGGAGCAGCCCCTTGCATCCGGGGTTTGTTAAGCACTGGGTCAGTGAATGGCTCCAAGTGTCTTCCAGGTGGTGAAGGAAAATGGGGGTGCAGGTGAGAAAGTTCTGCTTGGTTGAGCTCCCTGCCGTCTCCAGAAGGAAGAGTAGCAGTATGTGTCTGGAGTGGAGGCAAGGGGATGCATCTTCCCCTAAGGTCTGTGTGGTTTCTACTAAATTATCTATCTGTTCTGTTGCTTTCTGAAGGCACTGAGTGGACTGCGAAGGACTCCTGGAATCCTTTCTGAAACTTATGTGTTGGAAAGGTTTTAAAAATAGCACCCAGCGCTGTGACAAGTGAGTGCTAATTACCCTGATGCTCTGGCAGCAGTGTGCCAGTGTGCCGCTGTGCCTGTGTGAGCCCCCCCCCAGCACAGTTTGGTTTTTGTTGTTGTTTTGTTTTGTTGTGAAGCGAGGTGAGGCTACCAGGTATGCACCGAATTTTCAGTGTGGGCCAAGGAAGGAACTGCCATGGTATAAGGGTCTCCGGTGTGGCATGATTCGAATGGTGAAATGGCAGAGCTTCTAATTCTGCATGCCTTTGGGAGCAGGGAAGAGGTGAGAGGGGCCCACACCTGTCACTTTGACAACCTCTGCTTAGTGGCCAGACAACCTGGGAAGCTTTCTTCTGTGTGTACTTTTTCTTAGCAAAACTCATTTGTATCCATTGTAGAAAATGCTGCTAAACAAGAAAGAAAAACTACCCACAGTTCCACCCATCGTTAACATTTTGGTGTAAATTACCTTTCTGTTTTATGTCTATGCAAATATCTACACATTATTTGCTACAAAAATGGGATTAACTATGCAAAGTGTTTCACTTCAATGGCATGTTTTGACGGCCTTTCCATGTCATCGCATGCCCTTCTACACTCAGTGTGTGTTTAATTGGCCATGCATGATACAGGGTTCACGGGGATGTACCATAATTTCCTTATTTGTACATTCCCTGTTATTGGAGAGAAGATAGTGTTTCTGGTCTTTTCTGCTATTAGAAGCAAAACAGCTAAATCTTTGTTCATGTCCTTGATGATGCTCTTATATTTGGAGGTGTGGAATTGCTGGGCCGGGGGCAGGTAACCTGGCTTGCTTTGGGTGGGTTGGGATCTCAGTGAGCTGTTCTCAGTTATGTACGGCTCCTTGACAAGCCTCACAGAGAACTATAAGGGACTGTTCTAGAGAACATGTGTTTGAGATCGAGTGCTGGGTTTGCATCCCAGCTTTGTCTAGAAAAGGTTTGGGACTGGGAGCTTATTACTTAACCTCAGTTTCTTCATCTTTACATGGGACTAGTTCCTGACTTTGTTATGTTGCAGTGGTGATAGTTGGGCTTCCTGCCATGTCTCTGGCCTTGTCCCCTCCTCCTATTCTCTCCCTTGCTCCTGCTCCCAAGCCTCATTGACCCTGTGGCTCTTCCTGGAACACATCAGTGGCATGTCTACCACAAGGTCTTTGCACTTGTGTTTTCTGCTGAGGTGCCTCTGAGTGGACTCGAACCTCCAGCCTTTTGGTTAGCGGCCAAGGGTGTTAACTGTTCCCACCACCCAGCGAATGCGGCTTTTATCGTGTCGGGTAGTAATGTTCTCACTAAGCTGCCCTGATAAACACAGGCCCTGCTCACTATTAATTCTCAGTGCCTTGCCTGACACAGAGAAGGTGCTCGGTGCTGCTGAATGATAAATGAGTGAATAAATAAATCCTTGATGATGAAATAGGCAGCATAAGTGTCAGTGGGCAACGTCTCCATGTGGGACGCCTGCTCACAGTCACATGGTGAGTTGATGGCAGGACTGAACTCTCAGGTTCTGTCTTTTAGGCCAGGTGCTTTCTGGATAAATTATCCTTCTGTGCCTGGGAAAGCAACAGCCTCCATTTGGTGCCTGGCCCCATCAAATGCTTCCAGCCATTTTCCAGAAACAAGAACATTTCAGTTGGGCGGCAGCTGCTATGGTAACTGACTGAATCTTAGAACTGGGGGACTGGGGACAGACCAGAGACCAGGTAACTTTTAAGAGACTCTTTTCAAATTCTAAGGAGCTCTGGTAGCACAATGCCTAAGGCATCTCACTGCTAACCAGAAGGTTGGTGGTTCAAACCTACCAGCCACTCCTCTGAAGGAAGACTGGGCAATCTACTTCCGTAAAGATTGACTGCCTCAGAAACCCAGTGGGGGTCGCTATGAGTTGGAATCGACTCGATGGCAGTGGGTTTAGTTTTTGGTTTTTGAACTCTGCTGTTTAGAAGCTCATTAATGAGAGCTGACTGGCCAAGTGTCCCCTCCCCCACCCATGCCAGCACTCAGTGCTCCCTCTCTCTCTCAGGCAGTATCTGCAAGGCCTTTCACTGATTGTACATGTGATGTCTCCGACGTATCTTCTTGGCTTCCAGATTGTTTGGGCTCAGATGAAGCAGCTGAGAGATTTTCTTTGGTATATTGAGGTGTTAAAGATGGGCAATGAATAAGGAAGACCAAAGAAGAGTCAGTGCATTTGAATGATTGTGTTGGTGAAGAAAATTGAATATTTCACGGACTTGCAGAAGAATGATCAAATCTGTCTTGGAAGAAGTATAGCTAGATGTTCCTTAGAAGCAAGGATGTTGACACTTTGTCTCATGTACTTTGGACATGTTCTCAGGAGGAACCAGTCCCTGGAGAAGGACATCATGTCTGGAAAAGGAGAGGGTCAGCCAAAAAGAGGAAGACCCTTAGGAGATAGCTTGACACTGTGGCTGCAATATCGGCCTCAAACATAACAACATGAGGATGGTGCAGGTCTGGGCAACGGCTCGTCCTGTTGTACATGGGGTCACTAGGAGCTGAGCTGACTCCACAGCACCTAACAACAATATTGAGGTGATAAGATTGAGGAGGAGTCACGGTACAGCAGGCAGAGGAAGGTTGCATTCATTTTTAATGTTCTGTTCCAGCTGGACTTCCAAGTAACCATCCAGGCTCATGATCACTGCCTCCTCTTGATCTTTTAAGAGTCAGGACAGTGTTAGGAACAATTGATATAATTTCCCCCTGGGCATTTTCCCCTCCTCATTCAGAGTGTCTGGCTGTGTGGAGAGCATTTCAGCAGCGTGTGCATACGCACATACAGCTGTTCAGGTTGGGCACTGCATAACTCCACACAGGCCATGTACACCATGCTCCCCGGAATGTGTACTGTGATTGTTCTGAGAGAGGATGAATCGGCAAAGAAAGGGGAGATGCTTGCTGGCTTTCACATTCAAAAGTAGAGGATTTAGGGGAACAAAAGGTACTTGGAGAACAGATAAACAGTGAGAATTTTGGATCCCTAAGAACAAAGGGTTTTCACCCCTCATCACAGTAATGATTCTTTGGGCTGTCATAGGGAGAAGTGACAAATGCATAGAAGTCAGTGGCTCTCTAAGAAAGTGCTCCTGCATTCTGCTCCCTGAAATAAGCCTGGACAAGGGGCACAGTGCAGAAAGCCTCAGGTCAGTCTGCAGAATCCAAGAGTCATGGAGCCGTGTGCCCCATGTCCCAGATGGAGTTCAGAAGTGAAAGGGCTGCATGGTGAATCCAAGCAGACGGCCTCAGACAGTCCCACAGAGCACTCTGCGGCCCAGTAGGGCGTGAGGCAGCAGGTGATTTCCGTGCTGTGGGCACGGCATCAGAGTCGCCCAGAGAGCTGCTGCAGCTGAAGAGAGCCTGTGGCAAGGATTAGCATTCTCGGGAGCTCTGGTGGTACACTGGTCAAGGTATTCAGCTGCTAACAAGAGGTCTGCGGCATTGGAACCCACCAGCCAGCTTCCCAGAAGGATGGAGCAGTTGGCTTCCTTAAAGGTTTACAGGTTTGGAAACCCTGTGGGGGCAGTTCTGCTCTCCCCTATGGGGTCACTGTGAGTCGACTGACAGCTGTGGTTTGGGTTTGATTAGCAGCCTTCTGTGTGGACCAACGAGGGGTAAATTGGGGTGATGGCTGCATCCGAGGACTGAGTAGACAGGTGACTGCAGGAATCAGACATGCCCCCACTTGAGTCTCCTGGAAACTGAGATGCATGTGTGTGGCAAACAGGGGCTGGGGGTGGGGCTCTCAAATCGTCTAAGATTTAGTGTCTGCTGCCCTGGTGGGAGAAGAGATGAGAAAAGCGATTATGTTGCATTGAAGAAAATAAGGCAATGTTTCTTGCAGCCACCAGTCTGTGTGCAAGATTTGTTCCTGCTGCAACAAATTGCTTTGAGATTCTCACAAAGAAGCCTAATTGGCTGCCACTCGTTTGTATTAGTGGTTATTTGCCAGGACTGCTTCTCAGAATTACCTGGGGATTAAAAGTAGGGCTTTTTAGATTTAGAATCAGAATGTCTTGCTCAGGGCAAAGGGGAGAGGGAAAGCTGACGTGTGCACTCCATCAGGTAGGTCAGTTCCTCAAATTCAGCCAATGAGAATCTCAGCTGAATTTGGTGTGTGCTCTTGTGGAAATTTTATTCCTCATTCTCCTATTTCTTTACCCATAAAAATCCCCTCTCTGCTTGTGAGTGACTCTGAAGACTCAGCAGCTCTCAAAGGAAATACCTCAAAAGACACATGTAGCAGTGATTGATGTTCATGAAATCATTCCATGACGTTGTTTCCGAGGGACATCACATTCTTAAATATGAGTGGATGAAATAATGATGCTGGTAAAAGAAAAACAGTAACTGTACTTCAAGTGGGAGGGAAGGAATGGGTGGCTGGACAGAAGGTGCGCTTTCCTTGTAGATTTGACTTTGTAACAGTGCAATTATTTTATGTAACTGTAAAATAAAAGTAACTTGAAAATGAAAATAATCTCTGAAACTGGGATGACGGGGACAGGAAACCAGCAAACATAATTGTGTATAAAGTAGGTGGCATGACCTCAACCAAAGGAAAATTATTTTAAATTACTTT
Organism: Orycteropus afer afer; assembly: GCF_000298275.1. NCBI lineage: Eukaryota > Metazoa > Chordata > Mammalia > Tubulidentata > Orycteropodidae > Orycteropus > Orycteropus afer. The sequence goes on from NW_006921654.1 coordinate 9,733,254, forward strand.
TAAAACTCAGTAATTTACCTTGTATGATATATGCCTTGTGCGATACATCTTAAGGACAAAAGACCTGAAAACAAATCTTAAATTGTTTTCAGTAAAAATATCGTTAGAAATAGTATCGGTACTATTATTCTAAAACTATTTCACACACACACGTACACACACACAATAAGATAAATAAATAATGGTGTTATTAGAAATTAAGAGATACAAAAACTCACTGCCATTGAGTCGAATCCGACTCATAGCGACCCCTCCTTGGGTTTCCAAGGTGGTATCACTACAGAAGTAGATTGCCGAACCTTCCCTTCTGAGGAGTGGCTGGTAGGTTTGAACCTCCAGTCTTCTGGTTAGCAGTAAAATGCCTTAGGCACTATGCCACAAGAGATACAAATACAAAATTAAAGGCTTCAAGTAAAAATTCTGCAATTTAAAGTTTGAATTAGAAATAGGACCACAAACTTACGATGTATTCCCTCTTAAAAATACAAACACACACACACACACACACTTTCTATATTTCCTACACTATGAACCCCAAAAGGCCTAGAAGCAATGGCCAGCTCCATAGCAGTGAGAAATCCAGCACCAAGATTATCATCTCTAAATACCACCCCCCACTAATGGGGGCATTTCAACAAAATGCAATGTGTACACCTTGATTAGATCCTCATTTGAACAAAACACCTATAAAGAAAAAAAAAATGCATGAAACATTGGTGGAAATGTGAAAACTAAGTCGATAGTTGATGGAATTAAGGAATTCTGATCCATGTATTGTGGCTATATTTTTAAGCAGAGGCCTTACCTTTTAAATACGTATGCTAGAGTACTCACAGATGACAAATCTGGGTTTTGCTTCAACATAATCCAATAGGAATGGGAAAAAAAGTGGATGGGGGGGGTAGGGAATAAAAAAAGATGAGGTATATGTTGGTCATTTTTGAAGCTGGATAATGGTTATAGGGGTTCATGTTCATTATACTATTTTCTTTGTTTATGTTTGAAAGTTTTCATCAAAAAGTTTTACAAAGTAGAAAGAAACAGAAAAGATAGGAGAAGGGAGGAGAGAGAAGGAGAAGGTAGTATTCTGTAGGTCTCCCAAGTTAAAGAGAGAAGCCCAGGCTATTCCAAGGAGCACAGCAAGTTCCCTCTGCCTGACTGGGCCTAAAGGCCACAGTGACCTCAGGGCAGAGAGATGCATGATTTGTGACCCAGGCAGTGATTGAGACACCATGGCAGTGAATTGGATAGTCCATTTAGTGGCAGCTGACTGAGCTGGCCTGGTGGAAGGGCATCCCTGAGCCAGATATAAGCAGAGACAATTAGAAGGGATCTAGCTATGGGCCCTGGTCCCTCTTTCTGGCTGTGACATTCAAACAATTTTTTTTTTTTTTTTTTAATTGTGATTTGAGTGAAAGTTTACCAAGAAAATTGGTTTTCCATTCAGCCATTCACGCATGTTTTGTGACATCGTGTGGTGCAGTGAATTACTTGGTATGGCTTTTCTAGCCTAGTCTTTGTAACTCCCACCAGATTACTGGGTGGAACCACGTAAATAAGGTGTGGAGAACTCTGATGTTGGGATTGGTTTTGTCACTCTGCCAGGCTTAAAATGAGCCTTCCTAGAGGCAGAGGGGCAATCTCACTGCTATCAAGAGGGAAGAATGGGAGGTGAAATGGAGTGCGTCCTTGGACCCGAGAGCCCTGTGCTGGAGCTCCTTGGCTGAGAGATGCCCCAGTGGACAGACGCCCTGGTGGCGAGACGGTGGCAGTGGAACCAAGAGGCACAGGGCCGAGCAGCAGGCTGACCTGACCTACAGAGGCAAAGGCCAGGGCGAGAGGACAAGGGCCAGAGAGGACTGTCTGAGGGCCCAGCAGAGGGGAGACTGCCCTGATCGAAGAGTTGTATCCTGAGCGTGTTCCTCAACCTGAGTTGTAGCCCGTGCCTTCCCTAATAAACCCCATAATCGTGAGTATTGTCTGTGAGTTCTGTGTGGCCATTGCAGCAAATTCTCAAACCCAGCAGAGTAGTGAGTGCCATAGGAGGGAAGGTTGGCGTCAAACTTGGTAAACAGGCTGGAGGGTGGTGGCTTGTCTGGCCTCAGGAATAAGCCTTGGGCTGCTAATGGTGATTCTGTCTTCCTGTTGTGAAGTTGGAGGCGCTCAGAAGATGCTGCCTGCACGTCCTTTCTGCACATTGATCGCAATCCCACACTGGAACTTCACTCTTCCTCCTTCCTCCCTGTGGTTCCCACTTTCATTTGTCTTCCTTCTTGCCCCTTCTGCCTTCTGAGCTTTATCTCTGGGCAAAAGCTGCTCCTTTGATCTCGTGTGGCCGATTGTTTGAAGGAGCGTGTACTCGTCCAGTGTTGCTATTCACCAGATAGGCCTGTCTGTGGCTTGGCTGAAAGTTGAGCCACTGGAGTGAACTCAGTTCAAGGCTTGAAGGGTGATCATTCTGGCCATGGCAATTAAAGGGAACAAGCTCCAGGTTTTTAGGTAGTTCACGTCTGCTTGGAAGACATCAATTGGAGTCTAGAGTTAGGCTCTGATTCCAGGTTTAAAATATTTTATAACAATAATTTTTTTCAGATTCTCAAAATAATGTCTTCTGAAGAATATAATATTGACTGGATTCAACAGAATACATATTATTCCATTTATATAAAATATAAAAAGCAGATTTAACTACATGGCTTTGAGATACAGGATTAAGTATCTTAAGCAGTGAAATTTTTAAAAACTTTTAAATGTGATTTGAGTGAAAGTTTACAAAGCAAATCAGTTTTCTGTTCAACATTTCACACACATTTTCATGTCATTGAATGCAGTCCCCTCAATGTAACATCACTCCTCTCACTTTTTCCCCGTGTCTCTTTATTTCCATTCCTCCTTTTCTCCTAACCTTTCCTGCCTTCTGAACTTTTGTCCTGGGCAAATGCTGCCTTTTTGGTCTTGGATGGTCGATTGTTCTGTCTTCCTTCCCAGGGTTATTGTTCACCTTGTAGACCTGCCTATTGGTTGATTGAAAATTCAACTACAGGAGTGAGCTCAGTTCCAGATCCAAAGGGTAACCAGGGGCCACAGTCTCAGGGGTTCCACCAGTCTCTATCCAACCAGTAAGCCTGGTGTTTTAGGCAGTGATTTTAAAGAAAAACAAGGAGGTGAACAACATAACAGTGAAGATAATGGTTACTGCTCGGTGAGAAGGAGGGGGGTTATGATGAGGAAGGACATGGGCAAGGCTTCTGGGGTACTGATATGAATGGTGGCTACATGGGTATCCTACAATTTATTAAACTGAATTTATGTTTCATGCACTTTTCTCTATATGATAGTATTTCACAAGAAAGACAACAATTATATATTTTGCTTGTAGAAAATTAGGAAAATGGAAAAAGAAAAGTCATCCATGGTCCCTCCACCTAAAGGTAATCACTATTGACATTTTCGTGTGACTCATTTTGGAAGAAATCAAGCTTTGTGGTTAAGAAGATAGGTTCTGGAGTTAAAAGATTTGAGGTTCAAATCCTGGCACTGACACTTCTAAATTAGAGAATATGAGCAAATTACTAAAGTTTATACAGTCAAGGTCAGGGATAGTAGCAGTACCAGCCTCAGAGTTCTGTCATGGGCATAAAATGAAATGATGCATGAAGAACACCAGAGTAAAATACATGTCCAATCAGTGGTGGCTATTTTTATCTCATCCCAATCTTTTAAAAAGCTTATGTATACTCATCTTTTATGTGTGTGTATAATATATATATAACTATGTTTTTATAGAATTGTGATTTCAGTTTTCAGCATTCTAAATTAAGACAATTAAAAGAAAACGTAATGATCCCCTATTGAACTTCTCAGAGGTCCAATTCTATGCAATACACCCTGAATAATCTGATGCAACTTCCAAAACTATCTACTGCTCTACTCCACTACTGTCCAAAGATTGACTCCTTGTCCCACGCCTTTGCTTGTACTGTTCTCTTTGTCTAGCGTCTCTTCTTTTTGCTGGTTGAAATTCTATTCTAACCAATCTTTGAGACCTAGCCCAATTATTTCTCTGTGAAACTCTCCTTGGTTCTCCCAACTAGGGCAGGGGAGAGTAATCCTATACCCAGGGCTTTCCTGTGCTGTGGAAATCTCGGAGGAGAAGCCCACACTACCTCCCGCCTCTAAGGCATAGTTGGAGCCTTACACAGTGTTTACCAATAAAGGTGATGAAAATGTCCCAAACTTGCTGACTGAAAGCCACTAGAGATGAGACTCATATCATAACTCAGGCTGAGAATAACCTACCCAGATACTTGGTCCTTGGACAGAGCTTTAAACAATTCAAGCTAGCATGACTCCTTCCCATCTTCTAAAAAGCTGAAAAAGAAATGCAGATTTAATCATATAGGGGCTTATTTTCTCACTGAGAAAAAGTTCAGAGTTAACGTGGTCCAGGCTTGATGATAGGAGCTCCACAGTGCCATTCGGCAGAGTCTCATCTGTCTGCTTTGTCATCTCTAACTATGAGTGGCTGCTGTCTTTAAGATCTCCTCATAGCTCTGGTAGCATAGTGGCTAAGACACTTGCCTGCTAACCAGACGGCTGGCGGTTCAAACCCACCAGCCACTCCTCGGAAGGAAGGTTGGGCAATTCTACTTCCGTAGTGATACTGCCTCGGAAACCCAAGGAGGGGTCGCTATGAGTCGGGGCCGACTCGACGGCACATAACAACAACAACAACAACAACATAGTCAAAGAAGGCTGCCAGTGCACCAGCCATGAGATATGCATGCCAGGCCATAGGATCAGTTCATAAAGGAAGGTAAAACGGCATGCCTTCCTTTTTAAAGAGCCTTTCTGAAAGTCCCCCACAATGCTTTCACTTACATTTCATTGGCCAAAACTTTGTGACTTGGCCATAACTAGATTCAAGGGAGTCTGGGAAATATTTTTGCCCAAATAAAATAGTTATCCTGTTATTAAGAAGGAAGATGAGAATAATTGTTGAGATAAGCAACAAGCATCCCCTGGTACAGTCAGAAGTTTCGACCAAAGACAGTGTCACCTGCTTGGCTCTCATCTACAGAGGGAGTTAGAACAGGCATCGCTGATGGTGATGAGGTGGGGAACATCAATGTCACAATCGAAAACACACAGGAGTCCTGGAAGCCATTTACCCTGCACTGTGGTGGTTTCCTGAGACCTCCTACATTTAGCTCTGCCTTCCTTTCTTCTGACCTTTTCTTGAGGGACACCCTCCCCAAGCCCCCAACTCCAAAATGTGGTGTGTGATTACCAGGAAGCTGTAGAGTTGTTAGTATTTCATACTTTTCTTAGTGCTTTTACACACACAGTTCTTTTATTCATACCAAAGCCCCATTTATGTCATATAAATCAAAATGACTCTGTAAGACTGGAACTGCTGGCAGCCCATTTTCCAAATGAGGCAATGGAGGCTCAGAAAAATGAAGTGACTTGCCCAAGGTCATGTAGGACACAGATGGAATTTGAACCATCTTTCTTGGATTCCAAAGCCCCCACTTCTTTATCCATTTGATAATTGAGATTAAGAGACACCAAGAGAGTTTAAGTGACTTGGAAAAAAGGTTGTCAACTAAGAGGATGTTGACGCCAACATCAGGACCCAGGCTCTGAGCCCTCTTGCCACTGAACCACATTGCCTCCTTGTCCAGGACTTCTGAGCACCAAGCATGCCACGTGCTGATTTAGCCTAGATTACATACCTATCCCTGCCCCCCTCTAGACCATTTCCAACCAAGAGGCATCCAGCCTATTCAAGGCCAAAGGAGGATTTGTGTGGTGTCTGGGAGAGGCTGCAGACTTAGCAGGAGGCAGAGGAAGCATCATTTGATTTGTGAGCTGAACCCCTTTGATCTGAAAATCAATAGGAGTAAATTGGTTACATCCAGGGAAGCCTTTCCCTGCCATGGCCCCGCTGGCCCCAGCTCTTGAACTTACTGCTGCCCTGGAGCATTGCAAGCCCCCCACCCAGGAAGGCCCCTGCAGTGGCCCCTGTGGGAACACACACATCAGATAGAGTTATCATTTTGTCAGCACCGAATAGGTGGACTTTTGCTAGTTTTAGCCCATGGTATGACTTCGATATCTCTTCCCCACTGTTTGGCAGGGGCAGCTGCCCCAGAGCCTCAGCTGTAGGAAAAAGGCCTAGATTTAATTGGTCTTTACAGCAAATGCCAACTGGACCCCTACCAAAGCTGCCTGGAGACGCTGCAGAGAGCACTACGGGGCTAGTTCAAGACTCTGCAGCCCATTCAAGTGGAAACCTGGCTGAGTGCTGGGACCAGCCAGATATCCAAATGCGTGGACTGCTGCGTTCAAATGCAGTCATGGAGCTTCTTGTTCCCCCTGCCAATCACTCTGAGCAGAAATTACAAGGAGGGCAGCAGAGGAGGCTTTCACCAGCCACCTCAGTGGTGTCAGGAGCACCCAGGACATAAGTGCTACAGACTAGAAGGAACTTCTATGGTCATCATTCTTGGATCTCCAGGTCGAACCATGGAAAGCCAGGCCTACTAGGAATACTTCCCAGTTGTAAACAATTCTGCAGAGGGCTTTGTATCCTGTCTCTGTACCTGGTACATCGTAGGCACTTAGTTGCTGAATGTTGAATAAATGACTACAGGATTAAGTTGCTTCCATAACTAATGACGTTAGAGCCAGGAAGTTCCACAGGGAACTCTTAACATTTAACCATCAGCTGTACAGGAGTAAAGCTCAAAGGATAGCACCTAGGTGTTCCCAGCACTCTCCTTCTTGACTACTGATCTGTTGCTTTATCTCTTCCCCCATTACAAATAGGCTTCCTGGACTCTGGTAGCTCTAACATGATGGTCAAGATCAAGAGCTTTAGAATCAGACCAATCAGGGTTCAAATCCAGGCCCTTCCACCGGTTAGCTGTTTGAACTCAGGGAAACCAGTTAATCTTTTTTTGAAAGTCACCTTTCTCATCACAATAATGGGTCAATAATTTTACCTAACTCTTGGGCTGTTTGCAGGCTTGCTTGAGACAATGCATGTGGAGAGTGCCTGCCTCCTCATAAGGAGGTCAATATGTGGTAGTGGTTACTGTGACACTACCATGACATTAGATCTCTGAGTCACCCTGTCCTTCCCACTCTCAGCCAGGCTCTCCAAGCTCCCATATAGACCTTACCCTTTTTCATTTTCCCAAGTCCAGAAGTTTCCTAATGGAGTTTGACTAAGAAAAGAAGGATAAATGAGTCCTTCTGGTGACTCACAATAAAACATTAAGGAAATAAGTGTTTCCCTATCATAAATTGTTTTAGCTGGCTTAGATGTGCTGATGTATAACCCTGAAGTCCTTCTCTCTCATCATCCTTGCCTGAGGATCCTTAATAAAAATGATTAATCATGGATTGATTTATTAATTATTTCTTGTGTCTACTATCTTCTGGGCTCGGGGGATTCAATGCTGGGTTAGACAGGCAGTAAGCAAACAGTCAAATGTTTGGAACATCAGATGGTTCTCGATGACCTTCCATTACACACCACCAGGAGCTCATCTCTATTTTGAGCAAAGTTGGGATTAGATTATTGACTCTTGGTAATGAGAGAGAATGCACAATGTGGGGAACCATGGAGAATTCCCATAAGACAGTAGAAAGGACTTATTATAGGAGTTGGGATTGTGTTGACTGGTTTTGGAGGAGTTCAAGGAAGCAGGGCTTTGCTCCAGTGTGGATGCTGTCAAGAAGCAGAGGTAATTCTACACTTAGGTGTCTAAATAATTCTTATCAAGAAGGCAAAAGAATGGAGTGACACTGGCGTTGTAATTGGTAGGGTAGCAGCAGTCATTTATATTAGCCAGAGTGTGGGATGTTTGTGTTTTGGACAATGTGCATGTTTTTATCCATGTTCAGACATGATTATGGAGTGGTCTTGTTTTTGTATTGATCCATTGTGATCACAGAGTGGTCTTGTGTGATGTTCTGTGAAGTTGCCTATTTCAACATAGTCTAGCTGATAGTGTCAGGCTACCTAGCTACCAAGGGCTGCTTTTCTATTTCTATCAGTGATGAGTGTGATGAAGAAAAGTAAGACAGTTTGAGGCAATAGGATGTTACTGTCCGCCATCCATCTGCCAGTTTGTCATGCTATGGTGGTTTCCATGTGACACTGCTGATGGAAACTGTGCCACCAGTAATTCTAACACAGCAGGCTCACTCCTGGTGGACAGGTTTCAGCAGAGCTTCCAGAATAAGATAGAGTAGGAAGAAAGGCCTGGTGATCTATTTCTGAAAATGAGCCAGTGAAAATCCTATGGATCACTACACAATGTTGTGCAATGTAGAGCTGAAGGAGGAGCTTCCTAGGTTGGAAGACAGTCAAACTACACAGTGGACATAACAGTGCAACAGGGCATCCTGGTGGCATGAGGATGGTGCAGGCCCAGGCAATGCTGCCTTCCATTATACATGGCATCACCGTAAGTTGGAGCTGGCTTGACAACAACTAACAACAGGGTATACTGTGGTGGAGGATGCTCTTACTTTACAGGTGTAGTCAAGGAAGGCGTCACCGAGGATGTTGATATTTGAGCAGAGACTTGAAGGATATGAAAGAGGAGGCTATGTGTTGTCTGTGGTGAGAGCAGTCCAGGCAGAAGGATCATCAAGTGCAAAGGCCCTGCAATGGGAGTGTGCTTGATTGGAAAGAAGGAATGGAGTCAATGATGACTTCAACACTTCTGGCCTGAGCATCTTTAAGATTGGAGTTCCCGTTTATTGATATGGGAAAGATTGCATTTTGAGAGGGAGAGAAATCAGAGTTTAATTTATTTGTGAATAAACTTTTTATTTTAGAATAGTATTATATTTACAGAAAAATTGTGAAGATAATAGAGAGTTTCCATGCACGCCATACCTGGCTTGCCCATTATTAATATCCTAAATCAGTCACAATTATTGCACACTATCGATACTGTCTTATTAAGTAAAAGTCATGCTTTATTCATATTCCCTTCATTTTTACCTAATGTCCTTATTCTGTTCCAAGGTCTCAAGATTTAGTAACATGTGGCTAGTGGCTACCATATTGGGCAGCACAGATCTAAAGTGCTTAAAACTATGCCTAGGGTTGAGTTTGCTACTATTATTACTCCAATATGGAGAGTCACCCAAATCGGTTTCATTTGATCCCATCTATCCCATTTTGGAGGAGCCTTGGAGGTGCAGTGGTTATGCCCTCAGCTGAGAACTGAAAGGTCAGTGGTTTGAACCCACCCAGTGACTGTGGGAGAAAAGCCTTGGCAATCACTCTTGTAAAAATTACAGACCAGGAAACCCTATGGGAACAGTTCTGCTCTGTCCTGTAGTGTCACTATGAGTCAGCATTGACTCAATGGTAGTGGGTTTGGTTGAGGTTCTGGGTTTTTTTGAGAGGAAGACCACAAAGATAAAGTGTCCTTATCATTACCTCATATTCAGTGTCCCCATTATCAACATGATTATCATGTTGATATTAACCTTGAACCTGGATGAAGCTGTGTTTTTCTGGTTTCGATATCTCAGTAGGAAGGTTGGGCAATCTACTTCTGTAGTGATACCACCTCAGAAGCTCAAGGAGGGCTCACTATGAGTCGGATCCAACTCGATGGTAGTGAGAGTGAGATACTGTAAAATTACTATCCTCTCTCTTTCTGTATTGTCCTCTTTGAAAGGAAGTTGCTAGGCACAATGCACATTTGAAGAATAGGGAATTATGCTTCATTTCTTTGAGGGTGGAGTGTTCACATACATGTTTTGAATTCTTCTCCTTGGGAGCTTTGCCTACTCTCTTCCATTTATTCATTTATTCAGTTATTTATTCACATCAATATGGATTCATGCATATCTAGTTTATGCTTAGGGTTATAATCCAATATTTATTTCTTTTGTTGTTCATTTTTTTTCTTCCAGTTTTGACCATTGGGAGCTCTTTCATTTGGTTCCTGTGTTCTTTTGGCATACACATCATTGTGGAGTTTTTGTTTGTTTGTTTTGGCTTTTTTTAAAAAATTCATTTTATTGAAATATAATTTATGTACAGTGAAATACACAAAACTAAAGTGATATAGGTCAATGCTTTTTTTTTTTTTTTTTTGCAGTGTTTCTTCCCCTCCCCTCCAACCCTGGTAACCAACAAAGAAAGTTCCCTTGCATATATAAACCTTTCCTTGACTTTTTACAATTATGAACTAATACCATATTTGTCCATCTGTGATTGACTTCTTTCACTCAGTATAATGTCCTCCAAGTTCATCTATGTCATGAGTTGTTTTGCAGATTCTACATTATTCTTTAGGGTTTTGTTTTGGCTTTTTGAGGACTTTATTACTTTCTGGCAGTACGAAATGCTCCAGGGTCATCTTAAATATTTTCTGCCCTGGTCCTAGAATCAGCGTGTCCTTCAAGAAACCCTGGTTCTTTTTACTGGAGAATGATGTTAGAAACCAAGGTCTGGGTGCCAGGTGTGCTTGTTGCTGCTGGGGTGTTGTCGCTTCTAGGCCAGGGATTCAATTTTGATGATATGAAGTTCAAGGCTTTCATTTAACATTGAAGTGGGGACATGCACAAGTGGCAGTTCTATACACAGGTCCAGAGTTTGGGGAGGGGTCTGGGCTGGACCTCCACGTTTGAGAGTCATCGTAACAGAAATAACAATGAGGTTGTAAGCCTGGATGAGACTTCCTAGTAAACAGAAAACACTTAGCAATTGAGAGGTTGAGGAGTGGACAGTGACTTAGGAAGAGTGGCATCCCAGAAGCCAAGTGAGGAAAGTTTTTCAACAAAAAGAGACCAGTGTGTCAAGTGCTGATGATATAGTCATGTGAAATGAGAACTGGAAATTGATCAGTGGATTTCGGCATGGAGCAGCCACTGGTAATCGTAACCAGAGATCCTTTAGGGAAGTGGTGGAGACAAAACCCCAGCAGCCTCAACAAAGAATGGGAGGAAATGACCAGGAGATCAATATTGTGAGGAGTTTTGCTTTAAAGGGGAGCAAAGAAATGAAGCTGTAACTAGAAAGAAATATACATCAAGAGAAGGCTTTTAAATTTATGCTTTTTATTTTTTTTTAATGGTAGCTGTTATAGTATACTTCCTAGGAATAATTCACTGCAGAGGAAGACATTAATGTTTCAGGAAAAAGAGGGGATCATAATTATAATGTTTATCAAGATCTTATTATTTGTTCTCATTCTGCTAAGTGCTTACATGAATTGTTTTATTAAATACTCACAATAGCCCTATAAGGTGAGCATTATTCCCATATTATAGATTAGGAAACTGAGGCCCAGAGAGGTTAAACAACTTAGCCAAGATCAGCTAGTAAGTGGCAGAT
>NW_006921654.1:9764107-9769215 GCF_000298275.1 Orycteropus afer afer
TTTTTTGGTATTTTCATGCAAATTCTTCTGCTAGTTGGGGTTTAGTCCAATTCTGCATCCTTTCCTTCAAGGCTCAGGGGTCCAAGATTATCTTCTGTGACTGTGTTAATTGGTTTCCCTTTTCTTTGTTGAAGAGGGTCTGTGCAATCCTTCTGCCTAGTCCGCCATCTTGCCCCACCTCTGTGCTCTTTTTTTAAAAATCTTGGGGAGTTACTTCTTCTCTCCCATTCATTTGCTTCTTTCTTCTTCATGAGAAAGAGTGGTTGGAGCAATGCATGTGGTGTGAGCTACTAACCCTTCTGCTGGCTCTGTGGCCACCATACCTCTCCAGAGCCACATTAGCAGCCACTAGTCTCTGGTGACTCTAAGGCGCTCCACATGTTTCTCTTCTCCAATGAGGAGCCCAGGATCCATCCATCCACCCACCCATCCATCCCAGAAATATATTGAGTGCATGATATATATTAGGTGCTGGGTATACAATGGAAAATAAGACACAGTGCCTGCCTGCAAGTGTGTCCTTATGAAGCTAACAGGCTCCTTCCTAGGCACCTTGGACAGAGGTGGCCAATTCCATCAATGGAAGTGACAGTGACTTTTGGCTGGCCTCTGATCTCAGGCAGGGGTTCGGTATAGGGCAATAAGTTTAAGTGGGGACTGTGGTTAACTGAAAGTACATGGCCCACCTGAAGGGTACAGTCACTCCTCAGTCACAGCTGAATGCAGACATGAGGCCTAGTGTTGTCAGATCTTTATGTTTTGTCAGAATAAGCTGAAAATTAATCAGAAACACAATAGATGATCCTGATGAAAAGGGAGACAAGTGTAGAATAGAACTTAATATTCTCAAAGAATCTAGACTTACTGTACCTATTGAGGCTGGAGGAATCCCCAAGACGATGGCCCTGAGTTGCTGTTCAAGTCTTGACTTCAAACTATACCCTGAAGTCACCTTTAAACAAAGTAAAAGTTTAGCTCAAAGAGAAAAGATTGTCACCTTTGAAGCACTGATTTAAGCAAAAAATCTATATAAGATAAAAGGGTCAACAGCTATTTTAAAATATCGATGAGAAGGGTGGGGAGCAGGGTGACTAAGTAAATGGAAGTAAAATAATTGGAACAGAAATAATGAAGGAATGTTGACACAATGTGAAAAATGTAACCAGTGTCACTGATCACTTTGTCTGGAAATTGTGGAATGGGAGTGGGTCTGACTGTGTATATTTTAATAAAAAATGAAGCAAAATTTAAAAATAAGCTGAAAATTAACATTTTTAACGTGAGAGCTCTCAATTTTAAAATTTGGGCAATTAGTTCTAGTAAATCTTCTCCTGCCAGCCTCCTTCCCTTGCCACACACATCTATAGATCTGATCCAATCCATAGGATTTTGGTTTGTAATTTTTACTTAATCGAAATCCAGTGGATTAGGTAAAAGTCTCCTTTTTACAGATAAGAAGACAGATACTATTTTATTCTTGTCCATCTTGTCTTTTTTAAACTTCAGGACTGGGACTTTGACCTTGAAAGTATCACCTTTTAAGATGACTTCTCTGACATATGCCTTCTGATGGGTGAGAATACTGAGGTATGCCCAGAGAACGTGCGCATAATGCATTTAGCTCTGTGGGTGTCACTTTAATTTTAAAAGCCATCTTGTTTTTTTAAAAAAATTAAAAAGAAGTGTATTATAGGGAAACTCATTGTATTATAGGAAACAATACACTGCATTATAGGAAAATTCTTTTATGGAGTCCACTTTGATAGAAACAGTAAGATCAGAGGGACGGACAACACAACTCAGACACTTAGAACTGGGACACAGACAGTCTTTCATGTGTGGGTCACTGAATTGAATCCAGCCCAAGGCAAAGCTGTCTAAAACGTGAACACATCAATAGCTGCTTGGTGAACCATGTGTACGGCGCTTGGGATCACAATTTGAGTTGGGATTTCTGTATCACTTTGTGACTCTGTTAAAGTGCCACTCTTCATAACAAATCTATGAATATTTCTGGCATTGTTATTCCCCATTTAGTGGGTGGAGAGACTGAGGTAAAGGGAGGAGGGGATGCTATATTTAGAGCATCCAAGAAGAAGCCAGAGTTCAAGTCTTGATCTTGAATTTGCGTTCTTTGTCTGCCATGTGGACGTCCCTGGGTGGCACAGTTTGTGCTTGTCTACTAACCTAAAGGTTGGTGGTTCAAACCCACCCAGTGGTGCTGAGAAAGCAAGGCCTGGCAATCTGCTTCCATGAAGATTACAGCAAGAAAACCCTGTGGGGCAGTTCTACTCTGTAGTGCATGGGATTGGCATAGGCCAGAGTCAACTCTGATGGCAACAGGTTTGTTTTCTCGGGTTTATTACCTGCCACGTGTAACACAGTGTTGCTTAAACGTCAGGTATTCTTATGTTGCCATGTGAACCTTACTACATCTCTGTGCCACCTGTGCTGTAATTTACCTAATTTTTTAAAAAAATTGATCCACATTTTTACTTTAATAAGTTTATTTTGTATGGAAAATTTGTCCTGCTACCATTAATGGAAAATCACTATCACCTGCCATAAATCGAAGGTAGCAATGAGGTATGAGAATAAGTTACATAATCGTTAGGCTTTTATAAATGTTTGTCCAGGTATTACTTACACTCACCTTACATGCCATCGATGGAATGCCTTGTATATTATAGAGCGGGTGGCCTTGATCCTTCTCTGAGGACAGAAGAGTTTGTCTAGATCTGGATTATGTGTAGGCAAAGGTCAGGGTCACCAATTATCTATATCTTTTTCTGAAAAGCTTTTCAGTTCATTAATTCATTGGCTCAACTTTCATTAAATCCTACTCCGTGCCTGGCAGGGATTTCTGTCCCTATAATCCCTCTTACATGAGGTGTCTGTGCGTTGTGAATACCAGGTGTTTTGTCCTGGATTTTGGTTGCGTTTCTTTGGCTGCAAGCTGGGCTAGCCTCCAGTTAGAGTACATCAGGACAGTCGTGCGAGTTATTTCTGGCTCATGCCTGTTCTGCTTACTTGGTGCGTCTGTTTGGACAGGTTACTTGTTAAATATTTTGAATATCACACTTAGTGGCAGACGACGGAAATGGGTGCAAGCTAATTTAAGCAAAGGGGAATTGTTGGGAGAAACTGGGAGCTCAGAGAACTTCTTGGAGCCTGAAGAAGCAGGCTGAAGATTGGGCAGAACCAAGGCCAATCTGGAGAGCAGCAATGCAGGAGACACCAGCATTGGTCTCTGATATTGGCAGGAATAGGCCTTGCCAGGTTCATTCTCTTTGCTCATGTCTAAAATCCCAGGGATGGAGTCTTTGGCTGCTGCTGGCTTTGGTCACATTGACACACCTTAAATAGGAAAGGGAAAGGTCCCAATGATGGTATTGCAAAGAGAAAAAGCAAGTTATCAAAGTGAAATGCAGGAAGTAGATTATGGGTGGTCAAAAGGCAACAGATAACCAAATGCATTGCCTTTTCAGATCCGGAGGGAAGAAACTTAGGCCATTTTCTAATTGGGATGGGGAGAAGATAAGTTTTTCATAGACAGTAAAGTTAGGAAACATTGACAATATTTACCCCTTAGCCACTTATAACAAAAAAGTGTCCTTTTCTCTCTCAATGCTTTTCTGTCTTCAGACTGTGTGATTATATTTAATAAGAAGGATCAAAGTACCTTGAGTGAAGGTTTTCTCATTGTGCCTCTGTGTTCAATGGTGAACTTGACATAGATAAAATAAAGAAACAAACATTAAAATATGGGACTTAATGTATAGGAGATTTGGCTTCAAATCCCAGGTCTTCCACCGAACAGCTGGGTGAGACGAGATCTCTGGTGAGATGCTTTTGAAGGGCCTCCACAGTAGCTAAGACCAAGACAAATTGTCCAGTCTCTCTCCCAGGTGATGATTACCCAGCTTGACATTTCAAGGCAGAAGATGACTCTGTTGAGGCCCCACAGTTACTAAGCAGCCCTGCTGAGGCTTGAAAATCAGCCCCCTCTGTGAGAAGCACTCCTTGATTTATCAGTTTGTGGGGAAGATGCTCCAGTTGGGTATTTAGCATCCAGTAGATCAAACTCCAGGTGTACGACTTCATTTTAGACTCAGTACTTTTGATATTTGAGGTGTTACGTTAAGCTTCTTAGAGCTGGCTGGACCACTAGGGCTGCTTTATTCATGGTAGATAGAACAGGAGAAATGTGGTAACTTTAGTCAGAGAGAGATACCAAAGGTCAGTCAAGCCAGAAATTTGGGAAAGGCTAGAGAAAAGTGATCTGATGGGTCAGAGGTTTTCCAGATTTTGACCATAAGACACACACACACATACGCACACACATGTATGTGTATATATATATATATGGAGGCCGGGTGGTGCAATGGTTAAGTGTGCCCCTGCTGACCAAAAGGTTGGTACTTGGAACACACCAGCTATTCTGTGGGAGAAAAATTTGGCAGTCTGCTCCTGTAAAGATTACAGCTTTGAAAACTGTATGGGGTAGTTCTAGCCTGCCCTGTAGGGTTGCTGTAAGTTGGAAGTGACTTGCTGGTAGTAGGTGTGTTTACATGTTTTAACTTGACAACAATCACACACGATACACCAAAACCAAAGGCTCTGGTAGTGCAATGCCTAAGGCACTTGACTGCTAACCAGAAGGCTGGCGGTTCAAACCCACCAGCCATTCCTCAGAAGGAAGATGAAGCAATCTACTTCCGTAGTGATGCTGCCTCGGAAACCCAAGGAGGGGTCGCTATGAGTCTGGTCTGACTTGACGGCACATAACAAAAACAACACCACAGTGTGCAAATACAGTATATTTTTTCTATTATTATAATTCCATTATTTTATCTCTTAAAAATTCTGGCTACAACCCTTAGCATTGATTTTGCATAGACACGTAGTTTGGAAAACACTGATATAGATGGTCCAAGTTCAAAGCCAGCACCTTCAATGAGTTTGTGGTCTGTGGAGCTCTTCACAGTGCTAATTTCTGCTCTTTGAATTGACATGTGCTAGCTCTGGTGGCGTAGTGCCTAAGGCATTTAACTGCTAACCAAAAGGCTGACGGTTCAAACCCATCAGCCACTCCTCGGAAGGAAGAT